>NC_051439.1:5440550-5466780 GCF_001649575.2 Kryptolebias marmoratus
CCTCCAGTGAAACCTCTTGGTGCTTTAATGCAAGTCAGACCAACTTGTTATCTGTCATCTGACACAAGATCGACTTGATTAGGTCAGGGGGGTCAGAGATGGACCTTTCAAAGCAAAACATTGCACTTCCTGTTCTCAGGGGGCGTGGCTTAAGAGACATCACATTTTGACCATTGAGTATTGTTGTGGACTGGACATGGATCAATCACAGAAGGTTTGGTGTCTCTGTCACACACAGTGTCCAAGATATAACAGTTTCATATTTTTTGGCGTGATGCCAATTTTTGAGGGCTGGCCACGCCCCTTCAGCATGCACGAAAACTCACCGTTTTGATAACTTTTATTCCCCCATGCCTTATGAGCAAACTGACCAAATTTGAAACCGATCGAACAAAATCCCTAGGAGTTCGATCAAATGCGGAGCCTATAAAAGGCTAAAATGGGGTAAAAATCCAACCTTTCAGACAAAATGGCCGACTTCCTGTTTGGTGTAGCGCATGGGTGCAAGAGGGTTTTCTGTGCGCCTTGGGGAGTTCTACAACTGTACAAATTTTCGTGGCTGTACGTTAAACTAAGGCCAATGTGGAGGGTATTTTGAAAGTTTCCAGGGGGCCCTATGGAGCCATTTTCGTTGCGATTTTAAGTTTCCAGGGGGCGCTATAGAGCCATTTTCGTTGCGATTTTTTTGACGACCTTAAAATACGTAAATTTTTCACCGCCCCGACGCATCCGCCAAATTCTGTGACTTTTTGAATATGTTAAGGCCTCCAAATAGCCATTTTATTTTGGGTACAAATAATAATAATAAACAGTAGAGATACAATAGGCCTTCGCAGCCGCTGTCGCTGCTCGGGCCTAATAAGACAAAAACAGCGCAAGAAGCTGAAGCAGATCTCAAAGAGAGAACCTTTTGGAAGGAATCATGTTTTTCTATTGGGAAATATTTGTAAAAGTCAACACTTTGAAAGGTATAAAAGTTTCAAAAACTAAAAGTCATAGCACACGATTCCCAACTGAGCTGAACGTTTTGACAAACCAGCACAAAGAATGAAGGAGAACTGTAGTCAGACTGAATGCTGAGTCAGCTTTCAGACGATAAAGACTCACTCTGTCACAGAGCTCGTCAAACGTACAGTCTGCGATGGTCCCACACGCTTTGTTCAGACGGACTTTACGGTTGTGAACATTTAAAACTCTTGGTCGGGTTACTGTAGAAGAGTAAACAAATAAGAGATAACCAAGTTTAATGACAAAACAAGCCTTTAGAGATGATTAAAAATGTGATTTCAGTGATTACTTACTGTCATTTTGTTTAAAAGCCAAGTCATCAAACATCTTATTTAGTGTTGCTTCTACGTCCGGCTCACTGGAGCTACAGAGAGCACAGCAGGGGGTGATTACAGAGAGAAAAACTGACGATAACCAATGTTCGATTTACGTCAGACGTGTCTCACAGGAAGTAAAGTTTTCCAGCAGAGGGTCGGTTTCGTTTCCGGTAGTCAATCCCAGAGTCGAGGCGAAGAGTTTGGCAGTATTTCTGCAAAGAGAAAAGCATTTTTAGGTGTATTTTTCACATTTAGTGGAAGAACAAGTGGTTTGTTTTTTCTGACCTGCAACACTGCAATAAAAGGCACGAAGTTCACTCTTTGCAGTCCATTTTTATACAAGTCTGAGGGAAGATAAAACAAAAGGGTTTTTGAAATTGGCTGGAAAATTGTAAACGTCTTCACTCTTTTGTTAAAATACCGGGTTTTTGTGATCACGATAAAACCAAAACATTTCATTTTAAAACATTTTCCACCTTTATTGTGACGTATCCTGTACAGTTCAGCCGGAAAAATTAAAACTTAAACATCTGTCGCGGAAAAAAAATCTAAAAAACAAAAGTTGCAATAAGCTGGAATACACACTCTTAAAGCAATATTTTGTTGGACATTAAAATAGATATTAGGAGTGTGGGAAGATATTCATTTTCACTGCATTAATTCTAGCCGCCACAGAAAGATTAAGGAAAAATCATTGCTTAAAATCGAGTTTAATTTGCGTGTGTTTGTCTTTTCTGTTAGCAAAATATCTCATGAATCGGTGGAGGAACATGAATGAAACTTTCGGAAAGTAATCACTGGATCTACAGTTCCAAGAGTCAATCCTTTTAAAGATGGCTGCCACAGCTAAGCAACCTTAGCCAACACAAAAATAGCTATAACTCAACCAGTTTGACAGATAATGAGCTAAATTGGTGTAGTAGCTGAGAGTGATCCCCAATGTTTTTTTTTGTTTTACATTTTGAGCATTTACAAAAACCAATTCATTGGATGAGCTGTTTGGTTTAGAAAAAAAAAGACCCACAAGTTTTAAGCATGATGTTTTACGGCAGAATACTCACCTTCAGGGGGACGATTTGAAGTTGCCACGACAACAACGCCGTTCAGAAACAGATTCTCAAAAAGCTGCTTCAGAATCATGGCGTCAGCGATGTCAGTCACCTGAAATGAGCGTTAGCAATGCGATCAGCTACATTCACAACTCTTCGGAGGCTAAACGTCTACTTGTCCGGTTTCTTGAAAAAGACCCTTTAAATGACCTGAAACTCGTCGAAGCACAGCAGACAGGCCTCCTCGCTGATCTCCTCAGCAACTGGAGCAATGGGGTCGTAGGATTTCGCCATTTTTCCTGCCTTCCTTTTGGGCAAGCTCTGTTTCAGCCGATGGATCCCTGAAGATTGAAAATAAGACAAGTTTAGCCTCGTTTATATTTCTGTGGTATATAAATAATGAGCCTTGCAATACTTGAAGGAAGGCATACCGCCCGCTGCCTTTAATGTCAGAGTTTCAAGATTAAAAGAATTCTTTCTGGGAAAATGAGGACGTTGTAGCCTGTTATGCTCAGCATGTGCGTCGTGAATGACTCTCAGCTACTACCACACCAAATTTAAGCCCCATATCAGCAAAACTGACCGAGTCATAGCTGTTGTTTGGTAAGACTGTGGCAGCCATCTTGAAATTGGATTGAGTCTGAAGGTTACCCAGTAGATGTCCATCCATTTTCTGAAAGTTTCAATAAAAGTTCTCTGGTAATTTATGAGATATTTTGCTAACAGTACAGACAAATGAACACAAAGTACCATCGTTCCACATGTGAAGCTCTGGTCGAGTTAAATGAGAACGTGTTGAATCCTTATGACACTTTTTAAAAAAAAAATCAACATTCTGCTGAAGCAGGAGTGTGCAGTTTGTGAGGCACTTCATGGATCCTGAACAAAACTAATTTATTCATGAATTCTGTTGTGTCTTCGCTCAGTTCACCCTCATCTGACCCCAGAAGCAAACAAACACACACCCCTCCAAACAAACATGGAGGTGATTCGTTCTCCACTCACTTTTATGCACATCCAACATGAAGCCGTGGAAGTGAACCCTCTTCTTCTTCTCCGTCTCCACGTAAGAATAAAACATGTCCATCACCATAGTTTTCCCCGTGCCTGAGACAAGAAACATTGTCGGGGTTGGAAAAACATCGCAACAAAAACAAAGGTGTTAAACTCAGACGTGTAACTCGTGCGGGCTGTTTCTCTCACCAACATCACCGTAGATGTAGTATCCCTTTGGAGGCTTTGGTTTCGTGAAAAACTGAAATATGCAAATAATTAAAATTAGTGGGAAGATTCGTAGAAGTTTAATTTAGACAAATATTGTAACGTTAAAGTTTGATCATATTTGAAGACCTATTAACTTCAATTTTAACTGTTTTTTCTGAATAGTTCACTTACAAGACACTTTAATGGTGTCGACACAGCTTTGCCTTAAATTCCCAACACTATCTCTTTGAAGCTGCTGCCAGTGGCTCATTATGGTCACCATGGCAACCACATGCCTGTATCTGTCACTCCCTGACTGCCAGTGTAATGAGAAGCAGACAGAAACAGACTGAAAGAAAACTAAGTCCTACAGCAGTGGCACACTGGGTGAAAGTAGACATTTTCCTGTATAATTTGTATGTTATGTACCAAAGAAAGAGTTGTGGGAGTAAGAAAAGTTGGTTTTAGAAGATCTGAGAATTTCCTGAAGCTCCAAAGTTAGTGACATCATCATAATTCGGTGGAAAAATCTGGAAAAATGATCAAACTTAAAGTGATTGTGTAAAATATACTGTGAAATATCTCAAAATGTCAGCTCAGGCAAGTAAAGTCCAACTTTCTGTGACCCGTTTAAACTTTAAGGGATGTTTTTACTGCATAGTCTGAGTTATCGAACTCCAAAGAGGGCTGGGTTTTCTTCTGTGTGGATCCTTTTTTTGTTCTTGTTTTCGACAAAGCACACCATCCCTGATCGAGTCGCACGTTCTGGTTTTTAATTTGCAGGTTTTATTTCAAAGCTGTGAGACAAGATACAGGATAAATCACTTGAACAGAGTAATAAAAGGGGGAACTTCAGTGCGTTACCATAACCCTTAAAAACAAGCATCGATCGAGAAGTGCAAACTGGAACGGGCCTTTAATAATTAGAATGCTCTTTTCTCGGCGTACAAAAAGAACCAGATAAATATGGGCTGCTTCATAAACAGGTACGTGCTTTTTTTTCCTTTCTTTCACCGTCACTAAAGAGTTACCCTCTTTAGATCTGCAGTTTCTTTCTAAAGAAGCGCTCGCGTTTGAAAGCTTTTTATGCGAGCAACACAAAGCAGCTCTGAATGCAAAGAAGAGGCTGGAACACTCTGAAGAAACAAAAATCATTTCATAATCCCAACAGCAAAAGCACATCTCAACCATCCACTGTTCACAGGTTTATATTATATCGAACTAACCTTCAGCAGGATTAAGAGAACAAAGTAAAGCGAATGAGGTTTAAAAAAAAAAAACATCACAATCTGTAAAACACGGGGACTCTGTCAGAAGTGTTGACTGCAGAGACAGAAGCAAAGGATGAAATCTGAGGTGGTTAAAGATTTCCTGTCAGTCAGATTCAGCCGAGTGCAGAAATAAGCGATGACCCAAAGGAGGGAGAGTTTTTACAGGTAAAAAAAACGGAGTCCGCCACTCGGCTTTAAGCTCATAGAGCTGCTTCTTTACAAACAGTGCTCAGCCAAACAGCCTGGAAACACATAAAAAGCTGGTTTATTTTTTTGAGGATGTCCACAGTTGAAAAGTCTCAGGCAGACAGCCTACAAAGGATTTGTTTTTTTGCCGCTGCCTTTTAATTGAGAGGTATGAAAATATATATTAACTCTCCTGAGCTTCTCTACCTCTCTCCATCGCTTTCTCTCTTTGGAGGGCTTCAGGAGGGTTAAATTATGTCTAAGTCTCCAAAAGAAAGACAGGTTTTAGGGCTCAAAACCTTTCCTTCAGTTTGCATTTTAACACACTCAGACTCGGGTCAATTATTTAAGCTCAAATAAGACGCCACATGAACGTGTTTCCACAAAGCATTACAAATAATATTAAATTTTTTTTTAATTATTATCAGACAAACAGGTTTTTGACGTGTACATTTGCTGACCAAAAGCAGTCGCTCTAAACAGAACCAAACAACTACAGTTTTATACACCTTATAAAAAGACAGTTTTTTCACACTGTCTGACGTGAAATCAGAGGAAACGTTTCCCGTTATAGGTCAATTAGGATTTTCAAAATAATTTCTATTTGCTAAATGCCAGAATAAAGAGAAAGTCTGGTTCATCCTTGGGTGCAAAACAGGCAAATTTTTCCTCTCCTCATTCTGAGTGTTTGCGACTAAGTGACAAGTGAGCCGTGCCTTTTGAAAATCCCGACCTTCGTTCCTTCGCACTGCATTCTTAGCCTCGCACATTGTTACGTTGCTCATCTCCACCCACATTGTATCCACTTTGTACCCATCCCACATCTAGGATTTACTCTGCTGAAATGCACTACATAAAACAAGACATTATTCATCCGCAGTGTGTTTATTTTTTAGGCCTAGACGTGGTTTCTGTTAGTCCAGATATGAAAATACAGCTTTAGTGTTCTTAAGACGATTCTGAGACTATTTTGAGAGACAAATGGTCGTGCAAAAGAAGAAAGAAAACAGCCAGGGATTCCTCAAATAGTTAGTTAAAATTTTTTATTGACAGTTTTTATTTAGCTGTTTTTGTTTTTGTTTCTTTTCTGGGGTCAGTTAAAAAGTGATTAAAATGGAGGATTTAAATGAATAAAAGTCTCATTTAAAACTTTTTAACTAAACTATGGGTTCTTCTGATTGATAAATATGATATACTAAGAAAATGTAATTCCATATTTCTACAGGAATATGTTGACATGAATCTAAAAAGAAACGTGGAATTCCTTTTTCTTCCCAAGAAAATTATAAAAAATATCAAGTCAGATCAGGTTTTTTTATTTTGTCTCATTGTGAAAAAGAGTTGGATCCCCCCGAGGTTGAAGGTCACTCAGAAGCTCATGAGAAACCAGCCAGTTGAGTTTGTGTAAAAAAGCTTTTTTCTTAAAATCATTGGTAAAATTCCGGTCTTGTTCTATTGATACGAGTGTCTCATTCTGTCCCTAATGAGGACATATTAGAAAATGATCCCGAGGCTCGTGTTCTAAGAAAGGTTGAGTACGCACAAAAATATGACGTACGCCTTTTTTCAGCCAGAACTTCAGCTGTATCAATCATACAATGACTCAACACCAACTTCCTAGCTGGCGTACGTTTCTACAGCTTTTGGTCCATTGGCGACACAGAGGGCATGCTGGGAAACTGTTCATGACAGAAACAATCAATGGACATGCCTGAGGGTTGTAATACAAAGTGATTCTATGTTGACTTGAAAGTCAGAGTTTTCAGTGTCACAAAGGAGGTTCTGTTTGGGAGTGGCTAGATCGCCATGGTAACAGGTTAACAGAGCAGCAAAAACCCTGCTTTTATAGAAGTGTTCAGAATGATGATGAGGTTGAGGTTCTCCTTGAGAGGGACATGGATGGACGGGATTAGGAATGAGGTCATCAGAGGTCCAGCACAGGTTGAAGGACTGGGAGATAAAGTTAGAGAGGCCAGACTGAGATGGTTTGGACATGTGCAGAGGAGGGACAGTGGGTGTATTGGTAGAAGGATGTTAGAGATGCAGCTGCCAGGAAAAAGACAAAGAGGAGATATATGGATGCAGTTAGAGAGGACATGGAGGGAGTTGTAGTGAGGACAGAGGACACAGAGGACAGAGTTAGTTGGAGGAGGATGACTTGCTGTGGAGACCCCTGAAAAGGGGGCAGCCGAAAGAAAAAGAGAGATTTATCCATCTTTTCTTATTCTTGATTTAAAAACTGTAACATTAAACCTAAACAGGACAGATGGGGTAAACCAGAAAACAAAGGACACTGGGGGACACAGATAAACTCCTGCTGAAGGCATGGGCTCCACATTTCTTAGCATTTAGAGAAGAGGATGAGTAACCAGGACGTGTGTTCGTACCCTGGAGAAGATGGATGTGGGTGTGTTGCTGTATCCTCTCAGAGTTCGGTGCAGCCGGTCCAGTTCCTGCAGCACCGCTCTCTGATGCTCGTCCTCCCGCAGGGTCCCGGCTCGGATTAACCCGCTGTAGTGATCCAGAGGACCGCTGAACCCGCTCTCCTGCTGCTCCGCCCG
Organism: Kryptolebias marmoratus; assembly: GCF_001649575.2. Lineage (NCBI taxonomy): Eukaryota > Metazoa > Chordata > Actinopteri > Cyprinodontiformes > Rivulidae > Kryptolebias > Kryptolebias marmoratus. Next base: position 5,448,146 of record NC_051439.1, read on the forward strand.
TCCCACCGCCACCGAATAACCTGACACATCACAGCCACGGTAGGTTAGCTCTTCCAGCACGCTTTCCGTCATGACAGATAAGGCACACAGGAATTTTAACCTTTGAGACGACCAAAAATGAGAAAATAACTGCGAACAGGGCATAAACACGGTCAATTTCACACGGAACAATTTGGCAGATGTGTAAACATTTAGACATTATGTCAAATGAAGTAGAAATAGCTTAAGTTTTAGATAGAATTTATGATTAAATTCTAAAAAAGTCACGACCAACTGCGGCTCACCTCGCCTACAGAGCTCTGTCAATGATTTTCGAAGCTTTCTGGGAAACATTTGTTCCGTTAAAAGAAACTTAAAGCCCAGCAAAGATGAGGGTGACATCTTCATAGACAGCGGTATGCGCGCCGCCATCTTGGTTTCGAAGTTTTGTCAATAAAACTTTATTAGCAATGACACGCCTAGCAGAAGCACGGCGCAGTGTTTTGGGTTTGTCTAGCAGGGGGCGACAGATCTCCGGTAACAGTCCGGAGCCAGCACTCACACCATGGCTTCCTGTTTTTGGACTGAAATCACTTCAGAAAACTTTCACCTGTTCTGTCTATTCATATATCCAAACCTTTAGCTTGTTCGGGAGATTACCTCTATGACTTGGTTTTTGTAACTTTTATGCTTTTTGAAATATTTAATTTTTTTCTCATTAAAATAAACGGAGAACTCTTCAAATTTTTGAAAAAACTACCTTTTCTGAAATCTACTACATACTTGCTCAATTTCTAGGTTTTAATTACTGTTTTGCTAACTTTAGCTTTTAGCTACTCCTGCTAATTTTAGCTTATGGCTTTTGTTTTACTATTTATAGCTTCCAACTATTTTGCTAGTTTTAGCTTTTAGCTACTGTTTGGATGATTTGAGTCTTTAGCTACTATTTTGCTAACTTTAGCTTCTTAAGATCATTTTAACTTTGTTAATTCAGTTTCTTTAATACATTTCAGTAAAGTCATTCAGCACTCAGCATTCACACAATTTGATTGATGTTTGTTGGATCAGTCATAAGAAACATCCATCCATCCATCCATCCATCCATCCATCCATCCATCCATCCATCCATCCATCCATCCATCCATCCATCCATCCAACCATTCATCCATCCATCCATCCATCCATCCATCCATCCATCCATCCATCCATCCATCCATCCATCCAACCATTCATCCATCCATCTTCTTTACCTGTTTGTCATAAGAAACACCAGGAGCACATAAAAGACATTAACAGAAAATTGACATTTCACAGTAAAAGAGATACATTAAATAACAAAATCAAGCCACTAATTATTAAATACAATATTTTTTTAATCTTTAGAAATATGAAATCCAAAATAACTTTTACTAAAAACATACCTCAACTAGAAAATTTTCATTTTCTGCTTAAACGCAGTGTGAATGATTTGTCTGATTTTGCTGAAGCTCAGTTGAGATCATTTTAAAAGCTAAACTTTTCCTATTTAGTTGAAGATTATAAAGAGTTGAAGTTTTAACACAAAAATGTGAAAGTGAGTTGGATAATAGCCGAACCCTTTTAATGCTAGCTGAAAATTGTAAAAAGAAAAACGAAAAGAAGAGACATGGTAAGCAGAAAGACAGATAGAAAAAGCAAAAAGACACATAAGGACACAAAACAGATGTGTAAGGACAAATAAAGATGCATAAAAAGACAAAAATGATACATATAAAGACAAAGGACACTTAAGAACACAAAAAGAACATAGAAGCAGACATAGTGAAGCATAACAAGACAAAAAGGACCCAAAGGAAACAAAAAGAATTCATAAAATCAAAAATGACACATAAGGAGACAATAGGAGGCATAAGGACACATAAGAAATTTTTAAGGAGACATCTTATGTTGAAAAATAGCTGCTTTGGTCAAACCCATCAACACTAATAAGATGCTTGAATCAACCAGCACCCAGAACACCCATTCATTTACATGGACTTTAACCTGTTCTGCAGCCAGCCAACAGGGGGCGCTCGTCCTGTTTGGCCCCTGTGTCTAGTTATTAATGGTGTTTTTTGCCATCTCAAGAGATGTGAGGTCTTGCTCGATCTGTTTGTGCTCCAAGTATGTGTTGTGAATGACTGTCAGCTACAACCACACCGGGTTTTAGCTTCAGTATGACTGAGTTGTGGCCATTTATGTGTTCACTTGGTTTGAATTGGGTTGACCCTAAAAGTTAGTTATTTGTAGACATATATTCAGTTTTATTAATGTCTGTTCAGTGGAGTTATTTTGCTACCAAACACGCACACCTTTTGCTTTTTGGCTGCTTTGCATTTTAAAATCGAATTGTTTGTTAAAGATGAAACAGTAACTCTAGTATTTTTGTTTGGAGTTTTAATCTAGATCACCAAAAACCAAAGAAATTAAGAAATAAAAGCACAAACTCTTCGTACTGGGATCCGTGGCATAACCAGAAGTGAGTTTCCAGGTGGGCCTGACTGAAAGTGGGTGAGCCACTTAATTTAACCCAGCTTGTAAAATGAATAGAAACTGGAACAATGTTTACCTGAACAATGACCCCGTTGTCATTGTGGTTCCCAAACTACTCAGCTTCTGACTCACATACAACAGCAGCAGAAACCTGTAACTATTACAGTAAAGTTTTCAGCAAGTCTGTTTCACAACAAATATTTTCTTTTGAAAAAGCTTTCAAGTTATACTAAGATCATGTTTCTTAATTTAAGCAAACTACAGCATTTTATATCCAAGATTGTGAACAATGTGAATCCTTGTCACAAAAAGTGGCATTTTCTATTTCCTCAGTTCAAATCAAGCATGCTTTAGTCAGACCGAAGAAAAAATTCAAATTTTCCAGCCATCTTGCAAACAAGAAGTAAAATTGAAAAAAAAAAGGTGATGAATATAATTGTGGGTGTTTTTCTTATATGTCATCGATGCAGGCTCCCAAAATTTCAACTCACCAGTTAATAAAAAGGGGTTTAGGATTCAGTGGGGTCGTGAACCCAGCTTTAGGAACCACCGTCCTAAAGAGAAATACCTCGGCAGTCCTTACAACTAAACCAACAAATTCCACTGAACCGGCTGGACTGGCTTCAGACACAGCCGCCATCTAAAACATCAAAGGCAAACTATATATATATACAAATCTGTAATGTACAGTGATCACAGACAATCAATTAAGGCCCACCCATAGTCACGCCCCTGATTAGGAAAAAAGCTTGAACCAGCAAAAATTTGACATTTATAGTAAAAAAAATTAATAATTATGATAAAATGACCTTTTAACAAACCAAACCTTTGCAGAGAAGTGCACTAATGCATTCATGAACTAATCACTAATAAATCTATTATTTGAAACACACAATAACGCTAAAAGTAGGTCATCGCAGGGGGAAAAAAACCTAATGATTGCAGCTCCACAGCAGCTCTGAGCTGCAGACAAAACATGGCACACAACTGTCAGGGCTTACAGGCTTGTTTCCATGACAACAGAGGAGCCCCTCTTCCTCCCTGTCTCTTTAATGCGCTCACACACACACACACACACACACACACACACACACACATACAGTATTACAGTGGAATCCGCCTTGCTTTCATATACGTGTTTAGCTGTTGGAGGCAGGGAGGAAACGACACGGAGCGCAGGGATCCTCCACATCTGTTTGGATGGTGAGTGCAGCCGGTGATTGATTACTGTTTGTTTACATGCTTTATCCTTTGACTAATCCCCTCAGAAGAGAATATATCAGGAGGCAAACTGCAGCTTTTGGTTCCACTTCGTGGGAGACGTTCCACGGTCCTGTCCTCGCTTCTTCTTTAAGATTAGGGTGGACGCTGTCATCATAATGGTAATTCATAGCTGGGTAGCCATGGTAAAGTCAGTTCCCCCCCACCCCCTCTCTGCCACTGCTGAATGCATTAGTCTAATGAGATGTCTGCAGCCTGTGTGCCGAGCAGCAGCAGCAGCAGCAGTGTGTTCACCAGAAAGGGACAAGGAAAAAAAGCCGCATACAGCAAAAACAAGATGGCTTTTCCTGCAGTAAGAAGGATTTAGGGTTGCCTTTAGGCCTTTGGAATATAAGACAAAAGCTCTTGGCTCTTGGGCTTTCACAATAGAAGACAGCAGGTAATAGCCCCCCTTCGTCTGTCAGGTTTATTTATGTTATCAGGACAGGATGGAGGTGCTATTTCCTTCACATATCATGCATGGCTGCTCTTTGTGTTCTACTCTGCTAAATGTTGCTCCTCTAACAGAGGAGTAAAGTGCAGTTTTTGTTATTTTATTTTTCATTTACATGTTGCTGTCATTCACTTTCCCTTTACAATCCACCCTGCTTCCTATTTTTCTGCTCCAAATTAATGCTAATGCTGCTCTCTGGTGTGCACCTCCTGAAAAGGTGAGGAGAATCCAGCTGTGAGTGGAGTGCGGGTGTAAACATGCTCCTCTGGAGTTCAGTAGATGTTTCCTTTGTCTCCAGCTCCAGATGAGTGGACCTGCTGCAGTGGCACACAAATCAGACAGCAACAACGGTGACATGCAGTCGGCTGCGGTGGCTCCATCCTTCATCCCGAGTCAGACGGGGAAGATACCGGGCAGGAAGAGAGGGAGGCCCCCCCTCCGCAGCGTCGCCAAGATGGATTTTCCTAACCACTACCCTGAGTCCCTTCCTCCGCTCAAAGTACCCAAGAAGAGGGGGAGAAAGCCAGGCTTCAAGGTCAGCCACATGGGGAGGAAACAGGGGAGGAGAGGCTGTGTGTGGGTGCAGCGTATTTAAAAATGCATGTGTGCACAGACAGACAGACAGACAGACAGACAGACAGACAGACAGACAGACATATGTACAGGCTCTGTGGCTTTCTGAGGGTTTTATAGAAGCCTTTGCAACACACGGAAAGATAACACGTGTAAAGCTTTGGTTTGCTGCAGTTAAATATTGATTTTAAAAATAAATTCAAAATTTTTATTTTTATTGTTTTTGTACTTACACAGCTTTACTTCTCTACTGTGTTAAGCATAGATTATTAATCTACAAATAAAATGGAGAAATTGAATTTTTTGTGAAAATGCAGTGAGGACGCTGAGTTCTGAATGACTGATGAAATTTGTTGAAGAAGCCAAAACTGAGTTGTTAAAGTAAAAAAAAAAAAAAAAGAACAGAAGCTAAAATAAGCAGAACACAGGCTGAAATAGCAGAACAGAAGCTAAAACAAATGCACAAATGAGCAAAGCAGTATTTAAAAGCAGCTAAATCTTTGCTAAAGCTAAAATTAGCAAAGCAGTATCAAAACAGATACAACAACTAATATGAGTAAAACAGTAGCTATATATTTTAAAAGCTCTGAAAAGCTTTAAAACAGATGCTAAAATTAGCCAAACTGATGCTAAGGCTAAAAAAGCAAAACAGTAGCTAAAATGAGCTAAAAGCAGGGAAACAAATGTTAAAGCTAAAATTAGCAACATATTTTAACATGACTAAAAAAAATTTTTTATAAAAGGTTGCTCAACATAGCAAAACAGATGCTCAAGTTAAAATGAGCAAATCAGTAGCTAAAAAGAGCAAAATGGAAGCTAAAAGGAGTAGAATGGTGGTTCCGTTGTAAATCCTAAAAACACACATGAGCACAAACATTTCTTTCTCCTCCAGCTCAAACCACGGATGGTGATGACACCTCTGGCCATCTCTCCACCCAGCAGCACCCCTGAGCCGGACATGAGCTCCATTCCTCAAGATGCTGCCACCATCCCCCACTCTGCTACACCCCAGGTGCTCACAGGTAACAAACCAAGACGAACAAGCTTTTCGTTTCATTTGTTTCTTGTTTGTTTTAGCATAAATTTGAAACAGAAAAATCAGAAGCACAGAAAAAGCAACTCTGAACCATTGACCATAAAAGATGAAGTGTGTAGGGTTACACGTGCTGCCATTTAGGAAACCAGTGTCTGTACACTTGGGATGTAGGGCTTTAAGTCCCAACAGGTCCCCCGCGCACAATCATGGTGTCACATGAGCTTTTTTAGGCGTGAAGCAACTAATTACAGCTAAGTGTGTTAAAAAAATGAATTGAAAAAATGAAAATGAAGAAATGAATTTGGTCATAATGCAGCAAGGGAAGAACTATATGAATCAACAAGAGTCAAGAACTGAAAATAATTATCTGAAGTGTTTTTGGTTGTTTTATTTTTTTTATTTTACAAAAGCAATGTCCCGTTTTTTTACATAGAGGGGTCGAGACTTAAAAGTTACACTGGAGCCAGCAGACAGGGAAGATGGTCCCGTTCTGGCTTCAGCTTCCTGGTTCTTGTGGGACGCCTAGATTTCTCCTACGATCGATGCTTCAATGGGATTTATTTGTCATTCATCACGTCTGAAACATGGGAGAACAATATGTATTCCTCAGACCAGTTTAAAATAAAAATAAAAATTTAAAATAAAGAATAATTTTCCTAGGAGCACTCGGAGAGCGCAAACCTCCACCAAGACCATAGCATCATTTAAAAATAGTCCTATTTGAATCATAATGGGGATCATCACCAAAATTTAATCAAGTGGTTCTTGTGACCACCCCAACATTTATTTTTTTTATTTTTTTCAAAATCAACTGATCTTGCAAACAAACCAAACAACCAACACTACTGAAAACATAAGCTCCTTGGCGGAGGTAAAAACATAAACTTCCATCAATAAAAGTCTGGAGGGCAGCTTAAAGAAACTGAATTTAGGAACTTCACAGCATCAGGGAAGAAGCTGTGTTTCAGCCATGTTCTTGCTCTAAGGTAGTATTTCACTGGGCTGAAACTGTTTGCAGGGATTCACAATTTTCTTTTTCAGTCGAAGAGACTCAGTCTTGTTGCTTGAATTTTAAATGTGTTCAAAATATTTGTGCGAATAAATTCAATTCAATTCAGTTTTTTTTTAACGCACAAAAAAGTCATCTCAGGGGACTGTACAAAAACATTCCCATACATTACAAAAGCTAATTAGCAAAAGTTATTTATCTTAGGAAGCCAGCAGATTGTGTTGAATCTTTACTTCGCTGCAATCACCCATCCTGAGCAGCACACTGGCAACAGTGGAATGGTAAAACTCCCCTTTAACAGGAAGAAACCTCCAACAGAACCAGAACCAGGCTCAAGACGGGCGGCCATTTGCCTTAACCAGCTGAGTTTGAGAGGACAGGAAAGAGACACGACAGACACAGAGTGACTGGTCCAGGTGGAGTTCTTATTGGAAGAAAGACAAAGAAAAACACAGGTTAATGACAGAAATAATTACAGTAGAGTGGTCAGTTTGTCCTCCAGCAGTCTGAGCCTATAGCAGCAGGACTAAGGGATAGCTGAGGAAACCCAAACCAACCCGAACTATAGGATTTATCAGAAAGGAAAGTCTTAAACCTGGTCTTAAAAGTGAACAGGGTGTCAGCCTCACAGACAGAAACTGGAATTTAGTTAAGGCGCTTTTGAAAAAGTTCCATAAAATGGCTTCAAAGACCAGTCTGTCTTTAAGCTGTCTCTGATTGTTCATAAATCATCACTAATGAAGCCAGCCACGTCCTGCATAGCTTTCAGAAATGAAGAGAGCTCTGTGGAACCAAAAGAGGCATGGATCACTACAAACTGAATGTGTGATGGATGTCTCCCTCGTGCCATTTTCAAAACATGACAAATAAATGGTAAATGGCTTGCACTTGTATAGCGCCTTATCTAGTCCAAGGACCCCAAAGCGTTTCACACTATAATCATTCACCCATTCATTCACTGATGGTGGAGAGCTACATTGTAGCCACAGCTGCCCTGGGGCGGGCTGACAGAAGTGAGGCTGCCATTACACCGGCGCCACCGAGCCCTCTGACCACCACCAGCAGGCAAGGCAAGGAGGGTGAAGTGTCTTGACACAACGGCTGAGACCGCTCGAGTGAGAAGCCAAGCGTTATCAACAAGCAAAGGAAAAAAAGCAAAGAAGTCCAGCTGCTTTGCTTTAAAACCTTTAGGTTTTGCCATATCTCGGACGACTGAGAATCGACGCAAACGTTTTGTTTCTCCTGTTGCAGTTTGTATCTACATCAACAAGCAGGCCAAGACCGGTCCCAACCTGGACAGGAAGAAGATCCAGCAGCTCCCCGATCACTTCGGACCCGACAGACCCTCCGTGGTGCTGCAGCAGGCCGTCCAGGGCTGCATCGACAGCGCCTTCCAGCAGAAAACCGTCTTCACCCTCCTCACGCAAGGCTATGGAGGAGAAAAAATATCAGGTGTTGTACCAAGGCCTCACTCAGGTGTTGTTCTCCGTTTGTTTCATAACATTAACTTCTTTTGGGACTGAGAGAAATACATTTAGTGAACCTTTAAAGAACCGGTTTGTGAGAAACTAAATGCAATCTGGTCTGGTTTTGCTCTTCCAGCCACGTTTGATGGGAAGCAGCATCTTCTGAGCCTCCCCGTGGTGAACAGCATCGACTATGTGCTTCGTTTTCTCAAGAAGCTCTGCCGCAGCTTGCACTGTGAAAACCTCTTCAGCGATCAGCCCATTAGCCAGCACAGCGGTGGATCTTACCCCTCAGCTGGTCTCAGTGTTGCCTCCAACAGCAGAACCTGCACTTGTGTAAACAGACAAATTGAATTTACACAGATTGTTTTTCTCCTTCTGGTCTCCAGCTGAAACATCCATGACTGAAGACTACCACGTCAACCAGTCAGATGGCAAACGCTACTCCGTCGACCACGGTGATTCTGCTTTCAGCTCCATAAGCGCCTCCTACGCACCAAAGTCCTCCTACGGGTTCCGGTCTTCACAGCAGTTCTCCAACGGCTCGGCCTCCATGAGCATGTGCAGACAGTCGAACACCAGCCCAAACTCATTTCCTGATGGGAACAGGACAGGTGAGGAGTCATCAGAAACAAAGTCGTCAACACAGTTAGAGGCCTAGCATTCCTTGAAGGAATGCACATCGCCCACCACCTGTCACGACAAACGTTTGAGACTAAGATCTTTCTTTCAGAAATGATGGAGTTGTAATTGTGTAGCTATGAGCAATTTCTTGCAATAATAAAAGATGTCAAGCTCACCGAATGTGTTTGGAAAGACTCTCTGCCGCGCAGATGTCAAGTTTTTTTCTTAATATTTGTAAAACTGCCCAAATTAAAGCCATATTTGTGTTTTTTAAAGTCAATTTGCTGTGGTAGCCATGTTTAACTGTGTTGGCTCCAAAGATTGATCAGTTTTAGATAATTATTTCCTGAATGTTTCAATAAAATCTGTTCAGTGGCTCATGAGCTATATTTTACTAACAGACAGAGCTGACTTCAAATATTTAATGGCAGAACATCAAACAAAAATCTTGCACAATCTGTTAGTGCTCTGAAGATGTAACTGTAAAATTGATTACATTATACACATTTTTGTGGATTTTAAGGTCAGTTGGCTGTGGCAGCCATCTTGAACTGGGCTGACTCCAAAAGTTAATCAGTTGTAGATGTAAAATCCATCCAGTAGGTCAAGAGATATTAAAGCTACAAACAAACAAGAACAAGCACACAAACATGGGCGAAAACATTATCGCCTTGGCCTTTGGTGACAGGAAGCAAGCTAACGACTTCTGCACACTTTGATCTATTTTAGCCGTTCAGCAAAGTCAGGAGATGGGTGATATGACTTTTGGTTTTTGCAACTTTTATACTTTTCAAAATATTTCACTTTATTGAAAAATAGTTTCCCCATAGGAATGCATGGATATCTTCAGTTTCTTCAAAAACATTGTTCTTTTTTTAAAATCTGCTTCAGAATACACAATACTATGCTCTGTTTTCTTCTCTTTATCTACTTTTAGCTTTTAGCTAACCTTTTGTTACTTTTAGATGCCCTTTTGCTACTTTAATTTTTAGCTAGCAATATCTAACCTTTTGCTATTTTTGTCTTTTAGCTACCCTTTTGCTACTTCAGTTTTATTCAAATTCAATTCAATTCAAATTCAAAAATACTTTATTAATCCCAAAGGGAAATTAAATAAATTGAATAAATTTATCTCGTCTTTTGAGGCTTTTCTCTCAAACAATCTTTTGTTGCTTTTAGCTTTTAGCTAGCATTTTGTGTGTGTGGTGATGGCGTTGAGGGGGGTTAACTACCATTTTGCTTCTTTTAGCTCTTAACTAATGATTTAAAAAGCACAGTTCAGCGGTCATTCTGCTCTCTCCTTTCACTGAAAAGTAAACCATGTTGATGTTTTCCCAGGAGGTTATAATGTGTCTCCGGAAGCCCAGGACTCCAAGGCTCCATCCAGTAAGGACCCAACCACCTGGTCTGTGGAGGATGTGGTCTGGTTCATCAGGGATGCAGACCCCCAGGCTCTCGGTCCTCACATAGATGTCTTCAGGAAACACGTGAGCCGGCTGATGTTTTTATGTTACTGAGTTAGCAGTCCAGAGTGAACCTGATTGATACTGAAGTACACGTCTGCTTCTCTCAGGAGATCGACGGGAACGCGCTGTTGCTCCTTAAGAGCGACATGATCATGAAGTACCTCGGACTGAAGCTCGGGCCGGCCTTGAAGCTTTGCTTCCACATCGACAGACTGAAGCAGACGAAGGTCTGAGAGCTTTGTCATTTTCAGTCCAACAGAACTTTGACTGGGGTGACTTCCCTGGGATGGCAGGTTTGTGATCCAATGGGGAGAAAGTCACCCAGCATCATGAGGTGTGTTATTTCATTTAGGGTCCCCGGAAACAAGGTCCATCACTTCCTTTTAGTCTACGAAAATACTAAAGTTAGTTTACTACTACCTGAACTTGCTCTAAATTTGATTATATTGCAGTGAGTCAGTGACACCAAACAGAAATATAAGGATATACCTGAGCAGATTTATCGATGATAATGTTTTCGTCCGTGTGTGTGTGTCCGTTCTTTTAGCAAAATATCTCATAAAACGTTCAGAAAGTAATCATTGGGTGTACATATACAACTGATTAACTTTTGGAGTCAACCCCATACAAGATGACTAAGCTTAAGGTCTTTAGAGGGTGAAAACCTGCAGTAACAGATTTACAGAAACGTTGTAAGAATATAAAACTGCTCTAAAAGATCATCTTCTTTCAATTTATCAAAATGGGTTTCTGTAAAGCAGTAGTCTGTATCTTACCTGCAGTAGATAGCAGTCAAAACAATCTCAGTTTAGAAAACCAGGGAGAAATACTCATGAATAAGTCATGCTAACAGCTAGTCTGATTGAGGCCTATTCCAGAATGGGTTTCAGTCATCAAAGGTTCAGTCCATTTTACTTTGGATATTTTTTCAATGCATAATTTTGTCTGAGTTTAGATTAAAAAAACATATAACGAAGGCGCCGAAATATCCATGCTGTGCCACTAGATGGTGAGAAAGTCCACAATAACAGCATGATAATCTTCTGAGAAAAAACAAAACATTTTTAGCCCGTCCATAAACCAATAGATCTGTCAACGGTGACGTCACTAGGTAACATGATAGTTTGATGTTCTATATATCACTCGCCTGAGTAAGATTATACACTCTTATTCAGCGTCACTTTCACGTCGTTCTGTTTAGAAAGAAGACAAACATACATGACAAAACAGTTTTTGCCGAACGTGGTCAGTTCATAAAGGCAGGCGGAGCAGCACCCTTCTAAACGAGAAATTGTTTGCCGCAAAAAATAGTTCCTCCTAATAAATAATGTTACTTAGTTAACACTTAGCTTGATGTGGATTGTTTTGTTTTGTGTGTTAGAATGGTTTTTGGTGATTCATTCTCAGTTTTTTTTAACTTATTTGCAGTTATGGGGCAGGATAGATCAATATTCGTCAGTAAATTTATCATATCTCCCTGTCGGCAGCTACAATGAAGTCACATCAGGATATTTTCTCCAACCTTATTTGTTTGTGTCTGTAGCTCCACTTAGCTTACGTTCACACTGCAGGTCTTACTGCTCAGTTCAGATTACTTGCTGATATCTGATTGGTCGTTCACATTATAATTGAAATGCGGCCGTCATCAGATTCCAACGTCAACAGTTTACTATGGAAGTAAACATGGATGCTACACATGTTAGCATGTGAGTATCAATTCTGAAGTTGTTGCACAATCAGAGCCAACTAAAGTAATATCGGCTGTGCTTGTTTCAGCCAATGTTTACGTTTGATCTTGCCGCTTCCCACCTCCTCCGTTGCAGAATTGTGACGTTTGTCACACTTTGATGACATAAAGGTCGGAAATCGACCTGACCGTTCAGACCGAGATCGCTGTGAAAAACACTGGACATGCGTCTGATTTAGGACCACAAATGAAATGAAGTCTGGGTCGGATTTGAAAAAAACTACATAAATCTAATTTGTGATGTTCAGATTGTCATTTAAAATCAGGTATGAGTCACATAAGGGCAAAGAAGTATTGCCTGCACTGTGAACGTAGTCTAAGATTCCCCACAGATAGATCTTTTTACCCGGACTGAACTTTGTTAATCTGGAGTTTGTTTGTTTTTGGGGTTTTTTTTACAAAAAAATCCAATAAAACTCCAGGTTGTAAGACAACAAAACAGACAGAATACTACAGCAGTGGATACTTTTACAACCTATTGTGTTTCTGTGTGTGTGTGCCGTTCGGTTGGAGAAAAGGCCTGGTGTGCATGAATGCTGTCCTGCTGACACAGCTGTGTACCTGCCTGCCCGTTTTGTTTTACACTGGTAAAATTAAAACCACTCCAGAGGCACGCAAGACGCAACTTCAACCTGTGGGAGAGAGAGGGAGAAAGAAAAGGCACCATTGTTGTGCACAAAAAAACTGAAATGAATATTAAACAACATATAGCCTTTTTCCTGGAAAATGTACCAAAACTTGTCAAATTTGGGTGGTTAGCAATTCAGAAATCAAAGATGTCTTCCCCACTAATATTTATGCTCAGGAGCTGCTACTAGTTTGTGGTAAACAGACTCAGTCCAGATTACACCACTTTAGTTTTGTATCAGTTAATGTTTGCTTTAACCAGTAATATGATTGAAGTTTTAAAAGTCTCAAATCACTTTTGGAGTAGATTGACTAACTGTGAGCTTGATTATGGCTCGAAACTGTCTTATTTGCTGTCCACTGCAGATAAGATGCTGCCTACTCATAGCCGCTCGAAGAAAATGTATCAATAAAAATTTGAACTATTCCTTTAAGGTGAGATTTTAGCCTCCAACCGAGTCTGGAGGGGTAATCTGGTTTCATTTTGTGCACCAGCTGACTTGTATCTGTCTTCCTGCTTTTTGGGGCAAAGCAGATGACATAAAGTGGATTTATTTGTTTGTTTGTTTTTTAATTGCCCACCAATAATATTAATGTTTTTTCCCTGTGTCTGTGTATTTATATGTCTGTTAGCAAAATATCTCATGAACCACTGGACAGATTTTAATGAAACTCTCAGACAGTAATATTTGGGTATACATCTACAGCTGATTAATGTTTGGAGTCAACCCAATTCAAGATGTCCGCCACAGCTTAATGACATTAGGAAACACAAAAATAGCTATAACTCAGTCAATTTCACAGATATTGAGCTGAAATTTGGTGAGGTAGTAGCACAGAGCTTTCCTCAACGCACACTTCAAGTGCTACACATTGTGCGACATCTTTGCATAAAACTTTGGCAATAACTATTTGGAGTCAACACTGTCTGTCTGTTAGCACAATATCTAATGTGTTGCTGGGCAGATTTTAACAAAGCTCTCAGAAAGTGATTAATGGATGTACACCTACAACTGATTAGCTTTCGGAGTCAATCCAATTCAAGATGGCCACCTCAGCTAAGCAGCCTTTGCAAACACAAAAATGGCTCTAACTGACTCAGTGATAGTGGTGATGTGCGTTCCTTCAAGGAATGCTAGACCTTGAATTTTTACTGAAATCAGCTGTTTTCTGATGTTAATATTTTAGACTAAACTCATTTATTTCAGAGTGAATCAAATAAAGCATTTCAAGGCTGAGCTGGTGTCTGTGAGCTGGATTTAAAATACCCCTCGGATTCAAACCTTCCTCCTCTCCGTACAGCTCACGGACCCGTCTCCACTCACAAATGATTTCCATAATATCAGAAATTCACTCACCCCCCCACCACACACACACCTTTATCTGCTTTTGGCATAAATCTTAAACTAGAACCTTAAGAATCTAAAAGAAATAAGTACTTTATGCATCTCCCTCCCCTCAGTGTAGCTTATTTGGTAAAAAAAAAAAAAAGTCAGTCCTGGAAGAATTTGACCAGCATTTATGATCTGGCAGAAAATATAAATCAAAAAGTAAAAAAAAACAACACATTTATCTTGTTCATATGTGTTTTCGGAAGCTAAAAACATATCTATACCTGTACTGTACTGAAAAATGGTGCATTCGACACAATGTTATTGTTTGTTTTTTGTTAGAAAAATCATTTTGATACATTTTTTCACGTGGCTGTATGAGAACTTGACATTCTCTTTTAGTATAATTTTAATATTTAACTTAAAAACAGACTGTGGCTATCTTGTAAAAATACAGTATATATAAAAAAGGATGCTATCAGTGTGATATAATGATGTTTTAGTATGGAAGATTGTTACATGACAGTTATCTCTGCTTTATATACTCTCATACGAAGGTTGTTTTTTTTGTTGTTAATCGTGCATCAGTGTTGATACAGAAGTTGCCAGCATAAAGGCGACACTGAGAAAACCTTAACGAATATACATCGCGTTGCTTTTCTAGACCACTTTTGGTGTAGAGTATGTATCCTTTTATAAGTCAGTTAACCTTTGTAATTGAATGCTTACATGTAAGCCATGCCTGGTGAGATCCAACAAAGGTGTTTTATTTTGAAAATCCCCACAGATAAAGAGTTTTAGAGAAAACAGAGTCGAACAGAACTCTCTGCTGGTGCTAAATATTATCTACTGTACGTATTTACCTGTTTGCTTTTTGTGTTTGTGAGATCTACAGGGATCTTCTGTGTGTGCTCTTCTGTATGTACGCATTAAAGTGAGAAATGAAAAACCCACTCAGACTTTTCATTTCAAAAGTTTGGATTGAGGTTTGTATTATTGTCTGAATGCCGAGGCGGCGTTCACAGTATTGTTTTCCCGTTTATAGTTTCTTCCGTACATGTTTTGAGCCATCACTACTTCAACATGCTTCCATCTATATCAGCCATTTTTGTATCAAAACGTTCAGCTCGTCCAGGATATTACGGCGATGACTTTTGATTTTTGTAACTTTCATACTTTGTGAATTATTTAACTTTATTTACAGCTTTTTCTTACAGAAATGAATTGAGAGTTCTTCAAATCTTTAAATAACTGCTCTTTCAAAAAAAAAAAAAACTTCAGTGTACTCATTTTATTTTTAGCTTTTACCTATTGTTCTGCTGTTTTTAGCTTTTTTTGTTAAATTTGGCTTTTGTTCTAGTAGTTCTAACTTTAACAAATCAATTTCAATCTCTTCAACAAATATCAGCACAGTCACTCAGCACTCAGCATTGCATTTTCACAGAAATTGCTAATTTTTCTAGTTGGAGAGCATTTACGTCTCAAAGCCTCGTCTGTTATTCAACACTCAGGAGTTCACAAAGGTGACCCATATTTGTGGCAATTAAATTATTTTCTAGGGACCCTCCAGGACTGCTTGTGAGGTCCTGATTAATCAGGAACAGGTTCACCTGCAGCAGATTAATGTTTTTAAAGAGCAGGTTTTTGTAATGATTTGGGTTTTGTTTTTCTTTTTCTTTTGGATTCATTTTGCATTTGTTTTCTTGTTTGTGTCTGTTCCCAGTGCCTCAGTCAGTATTCACTTCCCCTCTGTTTGCCCCTGATTATCTGCCACGCCCATCTCCACCTGTAAGTTATTGTAATCACTCACCTGTGCCCACTTCCCATAATTATCCCCTGTGTATATAACCTGGTCATTTTCTCCACCACCCCGCTGGATCATTGTTGTTGCTTTTTTGTTCTGCTCCCTGCCATGCTCTGTTCCTTAAAAATCTGGATTTTTGTTATCGTTTGTTTTTTTGCTGCCACGTCAGCCCTTTTTGTTTATCTGTTTGTTTAAGTTAATAAATTAGTTTCTTTTAAGAAGATGATTTTGCGTTCTGGGTTTGTCTCTGTCTCCCCTCGCCTTGACAGTTTTATCTTGTCTAATCAGTGTTTGGTAAAACTCTGGACTCATGAATCACTTTTCCAACAAAGATCTTCTATTCATACACATTAATATCACCTAGTGCCAAAAGGGGAAGGTTGGCGATTATGTTTTTGCGTCTGTATGTGCAGGGCCAGAGTGGTCCTCATTTTCAGCCCCGGAGTTTTGTGCCTCAGACTGGCCCATTTAAGTTTGCACTTTAAATTAGCTTGGCCTATGTGTTCCACGTGGGTGGTTCCACTTTCACTTCAAGCTCGGGTCCTCTATCAGAGGCCTGGGAGCTTGAGGGTCTCTTCAGTATCGTAGCTGTTCCTAGGACTTTTCTAGCCACTGGTAGGATTTGTTGATATCAGCCACTTCCTCAACCTGCCGGTGGTACATGCTATGCAGGAGCTTATCTTTCCATGAGGGTTCCTCTTTCTCCTCTTCCTCACTGGGTTTCTGCTGCCTGAGACATTCACTTAGCAGATCATCATTGGGGCTTTCTTCCTGATGTCCTCCAGGATCTTGGTTGTTTCTTCCTGTATCATGGCTCTGATGCTCACTGATCCTCTGCCTTCCTCCTTTCTCTTAGTGGACAGTCTCAGGGTGCTGGACTTAGGCTGAAACCCTCCATGCATTGTGAGGAGCTTTCATGTCTTGATGTCTGTGGCTTCTCTCTCCTCCTTTGTCCAGGTTATTATACCAGCAGGGAATCTAATGACTGGCACCCCATATTTATTGATGGCTTGGACTTTGTTCTTACCATTCAGGTGACTCTTCAGGACCTGCCTTACTCTCTGTAGGTACTTGGTTGTAGCTGACTTCCTTGGGGCTTCATCCTGTTTGCCATTTGTCTGCAGTATACCAAGGTACTCATAGCTGTCCTGGACATCTGCAATGATGCCTTCAAGTAGTTCAACCCCTTCAGTTGTGATCACCTTGCCTCTCTTGGACAACACTCTGACTCATTTATCCAGTCCAAATGGCATACCAATGTCCTTGCTGTATATACTGGCGAGGTGGATCGATGTCTTGCTTGTTTCTGGCATACAGCTTGATGTCGTCCATGTAGAGGAAGTGACTGATGACTGTTCCACTTTGGAGCATCAGATTGGTGTATGCACTTGATGCTGACTTGTGCAACTGGCATTGAATTGGCTGACAAGGCACTCGCTATATATTGAATTAGTGGGAAATATGAATACAACCTCAAGCTGAAAAGTAAGCCTCAAACAAATAGTTGCTGAGCGAAAACCACAAGTTGTATCTTCAAAATTCTTGAACCGTGAGCAGAAGCCTCTGATGGCCACATGGATGTTTAGGTTTTCAGTGTTTTATGTAGGAGATAAGAGAAGATAAAAAACCTTAACTTTCTAGCTTGAAGAGAATGTTTGGAGCTAAAATATAAATTTGCATCATAAAACTCAACTTTGATCGTGTAAAAACCTTAAAAGACACCAAAATACCAGTTCAGACATGCAAAGTTTAACTTTCTGTGACCCTTTTAAACTTTGAATCATGTTTCTGCTGTGAAGTCTGTCTGAGTTAGAGAATGTCAACGAGATCTGGGTTTTCTTAGGTGTTTCACCTAAACCTCACTGATTCTCATCTTCTTTTCCTCACAGCTTTTTGCTAATTTTGTCTCTGTCATGTGATGTGCAGCTCCTGAAAATCAAAACTCACTACTCCTGATTAATCTGTACATTTTGGTGTATAATATCTGCTTCATTTCAAAGCTGACTGATGGGATATGGGACAGAAAAAAACTGAACAGGATAATGAAATGTGCTGTAATGATTATGCTTTGTCACCTGTAATGATTCTGAAGTTTTATTAGATATCAAAAATGACCCAGTTTATAAGGGGCTCCAAATATCAGAAGTAAAATCTTCCCATTCAAGGTTTGTTGCATCAGTGTTGTGACTCCTGAGCAGATCCTGCGCACTGCTCACCTGCAGCACAGTCATCCAGCGTGTTGATTTCCTCCCCATCCTCCTCCCCGTCCTCCTCCTCCTCCTCCTCCTCATCAGGACGCAACGTGACACGATCCGGCTGAAGCCAACCGGAGCTGTGAAGCGCTTGCTTCTGTAGTCTGGTCTGGGATCGGTCCCTGCTGCGCCTCAACTGGAAACAAATCTCCACATTTCATCACAGCGGCGGTGGTGTCAGTGTAAGTGTGTGCGCGTGAGCGAGAGTGTGTGTGTGTGTGTGTGTGTGTTTTTTTTTTTGTTTGTTTGTTTGTTTTTTTAAAAGAAGGCGCACGTTGCTGGAGAATAATCCCGTTTGGGTGAACGCTTCCATCGGAGGAGAGAGGGTGGGGGGGTTCTGGACTGGTTCGCAGAAGGCAGAGAGCTGCTCGGTTCCGACAGATCATCAGCGGACAGAGGCTTCTTTGAGAAGGTAGGAAACTGATCGCCCGCACATGTGCGTGATGTGTTTTGTTTTAATGTGCAACCTGCAGCCCAGAGGTGGAGGCTGGATGCT
>NC_051439.1:5466831-5482343 GCF_001649575.2 Kryptolebias marmoratus
GGTGATGGTGGTGGTGGGGGGGATCAGTGGCACCTGCGCACCCCTGAAAACATAACAAAACCTCTGCGTTTAGTCTGGAATCAAACAGAAACGCAGAAATGGGATCAGAGCGAACAGGAATCACGAAAACAAAACAGGAAAATGTTCTAAAAAAGAAGGAGCTAATTGGCCTTTAATGTGGTTCTGCAGAGGCACGCGCCTCTATGTATGTGTGTGTGGTGGAATGAATTCTTTTATTAGAAAGGTGTGTTTGTTCCATTTCGGAGCCGATTTGCCGCCTGGGCGCGCGCAGGAAGCAGGGATCGTGTGCGGGAGGTGAAAACGCGCTCACTGCGTCGTTTCCATCGGAATGCAGCAGCGTCTCCTCCTCTCTGCTCCACGGGAGGCGGTTAGCTTCAGCACCATTCACTCGGCTCCCATTACCTCCCAACCAAAACACAAACAATACGAGAAGAAAAATATCCATATGTATATGTTTCTGTGCCTGCGTTTGTCCTGTCCTCCACAGCCCCGGGCCTGCGCCATCCGACCCTGCGGGCGGATTGCTCCGGTTCGAAAACGCCGCAGTTTTTACGCGTTTTCTGCCAAACGTTTGTCCTCAAGGTCATCGACGGCAGCCCTGTTTGAGGAGAAACTCTCAGATCTGCGGCTGTAATGACTAATCACGAGCTGGGAGCCAGGATTGTTCTGCCCTGCAGGGGATGCAGATTAAAAAGTGGGTTTTGCTGTGATTTTTGGCTGCAGCGCAACGCAGCGCGCAGATCGGCTGTGCTGCTTGTTGTGGGAGGCCCGAGTCAATGCAGTCCAGCCTCCTGTCATCCTGCTGCTGCTGCTGCTGCAGACATGTGTCCAGGCTGACAACTGGCCCCTAAAGCAAGGGACCTTTCAGCATTTGACACTAAGAAGACCTGCTCCTTATTATGTCGATGAGGAACTCACTTTGTTCCTTAGTTTTAGGAAACAAATCTGTTTATAGATGAGAAATGAAGACAATGATTTTGTCCAATCGGTTCTGAAGAATCAGAGGAAGATGTTGAAAACAGAAGGGTGCTTTGGTGAAGTGAAGCCATGAAGAAGTTTGCCGCTTAAGCTGCTTTTTGTCCAACTCTTTATAGAGAAACGGTTCTGTGTGAATGCTCAGTGCCGAAGGAGCTGAACTGAGCTGCTGAAGCTAAAAGAAGCTGGACACTAGCTGAAAGCAAAATGCCAGCTAAAAGTAGCAAAAGGCTCAGGAAAAGGAGCAAAACACCAGCTAAAAGCTAACTGTAGCAAAACTGAGACTACTTCTTGTTATTTTTTAACTCCTTTATGTGGGCTTGTGTATGTTTGTTTGGTTAACGTTCAGCATTTTCCACAATGACATCACTTTTAGTAGAAATAGCATAATCCCAACTAAATATTATCTAAAAACAAAATGCCTCCTCCCTCTGCACCACCTTCTACAATCAGTGTTGCTTTTTTTCAGTTTCTGAGAGTTGGCCCTAGATATGTCCCACATGTTGTCTCAACTTGTGGACATCTTCTCTGTCAACGCCGTGTTCCCAAATGTCAGGACCATCCAGAAGTCTGTTGACTTTTATCCTGGAGGAAATCAAAGGCCAATAATCCCTGAGTGTGGTGGATCTGGAGCATGTGGGATGGAGTATTAGGATCATTCTGAAAGAAAATATTTCAGGAGGAATTTTAGTTGTTTTTGTCGTTTTGAATATAAACGTGATTTTTACTATTTTAATAAAGATGGATGAAGCATCTCCACTTCCTCCTGTTGTTCAAAAGTCTGTTTTTGTTGTATTTTTGGAGCCAGAGGCTGCGCACTCGGCACGTGGGACTGTACCACTTATAAAAAAGGTCTCGCCTACACACCCTCCCAACTCCCTATAGGCTGGGACTGTTAATCCCAGTGCAGGATGACACTTTTCTTTAAGCCTCAAACAAATAACTGATACTAAACCTATTTTAAAATTTTACATTTAAACATACAGGAACAAGGTGAGAGCCACGTATAACTGCAAAAATCAACAGCTGAAATAAATCATCTGAATAGGCTTTTTATTTTGTAGTAAGGCAAATGTTCCATTTTTTTTTACATCAAATTATAAATTATACTGTCGCTGTTGCCACCAGGTGAGACTTTTGTCAGCCATCTTGAGGAGACCTTTGTGCATCACCCTGTATTGTTTACATGTGAAAGCCACACATTGTTAATGTCTTGTGCTGCTGTATGCTGCGTCATCACAAATAAGCGCTGAGAAAAATTCTTATTTTACTCGAATGAACATAAATCATGCATTAAGTGAGTACAGATGACAACAGAATGCTGTCCTGAGCCTCCCACCAAGCCCTGTCAAACATTATCAGGGGCAAAATGGCGACCCAACTCACCATCGCTGCTGTGATAAAATTACCAAATGCTGTAATAATTATAACTAGACCAGAACATAACTGCACTTTAAGTGATTAAGTTCTTTACACGTCTGCTTGTCTGGAGTTAATTTCACTTAGACTAACAACCCACACAAAAAACAAAAAAAACATTTGCCTCACAAAATAATATTATGTAATTACATTATATAATATATAATGTAAATTACTAAATTACTTAACTTGCTGTGTATTGTTTTGTTCTGTGTATTTTCAAGTATTTGGACAATTTTAAATGGAATTTAAAATGATTTTTATTAATTCATACTCATCTGCAGTTATGGGGTGGCCCGTTGTTCGTCAGTGCATGTATCATAGTGTCCTGTCAGCAGCGATCAGCTCCGATACTGATCATTGATACAGCCACTACTAATGCAAGACCTCATGCAATCTTGTTTAACGCAGGAACAGCGTGCCGCAAAACCTGCTGTGTCCAACAGTGGGGACTTTCTGTTATATATGTGTATATTTAACATCAAATTTGTATATGTGTGTGTGATAATAACAGGTCATTTAAGCAAAATTACATAACTGAACAGAAAGTAATTAATCAGTTTTGGCAAAAAAAAAGATGAAGATGGCAAAAAGTCGAATCCTCTATTGACTGGGAGTTGTGTCAGTCCAAATATGTGGACATCAGGAACGATTTCAGGCCCAATATCCAGTGAGGGACAGCAGGAGGGAAAGGTTTTTCTCTTTATGTTCAAATATCAGGCAAAGTTTTAATAAATCCTATATTCAAGACAGTGTCATTGTTTAACAGCCTTGTTTGTTCATGAAAGTGATGTAGGATACAAAGGTTTTGCTATAGTTGAGTGCCTAAGATCTACAGCACAAACACAAACATGATTATGTCTGTTACACATGGGGGTCATAGGTTAGATTAGAATAAATAGTGGATTTTATTTTGTAGTTAAAGGGATAGTCCAGTCAACTTTGAAGTGATGTTCTGTCTAATAGTTAATAAGAGTTAGTAACTTATCAGCTGTGATATCAGTCATAGAGCATGGAGTCTGGAAAAAGAGGCAAAAGTCTTCATCCAGGCTAGGCTAATGGTTAGCCAAACGAGAGTTGTTTTTTTGTTTTTTGTTTTTTGTTAATGGGAAACTCTTTTTCAAAAATTATGTAGCTGTCACGGTCGGTGGAGAGTTGGTCGGACCCAAATGCAGACAGACAAGGTGGAACTCAAAAGTAAAACAAAGTTATTTACAAAAGGAAAACAAAGGGCTGACGAGGCAGCAACTAAACTAAATATCAAAACTTACAAACAGGATTCCAAGAACACGAGGGAACCTAGACAGCACGTTGACGTGAAACACAGAACGAACCAGCAGAGAAATGAAGGAGATGACCAGGTTTTAAAAGCTGAGGATGATTAGAAAGTGGACACAGGTGACTGATTCTGAACGAGGGACAGGTATGGACGGTTGAGGCAGGCTAGACAGGTACTGAACAGAGGAAAGGTGATTACAGGAACACAAAGGGACAGGGAACAAGACACCAAAACTAAACACAGAAACCAAATAACAGAATTAAAGAACCAAAAAACTCAATACAAAAAACCAAAGACCCCCAAATCCTGACAGTAGCAGTGTAAAAGAATGCTACATGAGCTAAAAATAACTTTTTCATAACACCGTTTGTTCAGTTTGTTGCTGTTTTCTCGATAGAACATGGCCGTGTTACAACATAAATGTATGTGCTGAGTAAAATGAAATGGATAAACTTTGCCACATGCTGGCCCAGCGGTAGAAGAAAACCAGTAATCTGCCATTTATCAGTTTCACCATCAGGGGGTTTTGAAACGGTCTCTGCTGGTGGAATTTCCTGGTCCAATTGGTGGGTGCAACCATTTTGATATTCAAGAGTGTGAATTCTAAATCAGTAATAGAATAATAATAGAGACAAATAGATGGAGATGCCCTTGACTTTCAACATAGTACAAAATGTTCAATTATACATATATTAAGTAGCTTAAAAATAGGTTTTTCCACGGGCAGGTGCCACTTTGTGCCAACCCTAGAACCACCACTGACTGAATGTGGAGCTTCTCAGAGGAGGCTCCTGGAGCTGCTGAGTGCCTTCATTAACACAACCTAATCCAAGCAGGACTTTCCACAGCTGCTTTTAGGCACGGAGCACTCAGTTCTAAGCCCTATTCCCCTCTGATCCAGATTACAGCGGGCCTGCTGTGAGCTCCTGCATGTCGCCCCCCCTCACTCTCAGATCTGCAGCTGCGTCTCTTTTACAAGCTTTGTTGTCACTGTCAGGTTATCGGACAGTGTTTTCAGAGGAAACCCGATAGCGGCGATCGAACATTTGATGAACTGGATCTGCTCCGGCAGTAGACGATCCAGGTCAGCGCCTGGCGCGAACAGACTGAGGGGGCACAGAAATAGATCATAAGCATCAGGGACACATTTATATTTACATCCAAGAAGACGACAGGCACATTCAGTCGGCGCACTTGTGTTTGAAGTGAACATTCAAAGAGAGAGCGAGAATTTTATGATACCACCTCACAAGCCTGGTGAAATGTATTATTGATGTGTTTTTGTATCACAGGAATCATGGGGAAGCAAAACAGCAAGCTGACTCCCGAGGTGATGGAGGATCTGGTGAAGAACACAGAGTTTAACGAACATGAGCTGAAACAGTGGTACAAAGGCTTCCTGAAGGACTGCCCCACTGGCAGGCTGAACCTGGAGGAGTTCCAGCAGCTTTATGTCAAGGTCTGTTCGAGCCAGCTGCCTCTCCTAGGCGTCTCTGTGAGAATATAACCACGCCACAGGTCGGCTTGAATCACAGCACACATCTGTTCCACATTTGCAGTTCTTCCCGTACGGCGACGCGTCAAAATTCGCACAGCACGCCTTCAGGACCTTTGACAAGAACGGAGACGGGACCATCGATTTCCGAGAGTTCATCTGCGCCCTGTCTATCACGTCCCGCGGCAGCTTCGAGCAGAAGCTCAACTGGGCCTTCAACATGTATGACCTGGATGGGGACGGCAAAATCACCAGAGTGGAGATGCTGGAGATAATCGAGGTGAGGGATTATTGAGTCATTAAGCTTTCACTCATCAGGGGGCTGGCTGTTTTTTTGTTTTTTTTTTCAACGATCAATCTCTTGCACACCTGCAGTGCAGTGAAATCCCACACAGCTTCACAGACACAACCCTGCAGCTGTATTAAATTACATATTTCTATTTCTAACTGCACGAGCCGTATAGTAAATCTGATATGTATCAGTGACATTCGACATCTCCCACTGCGATAAACATAATGTGTTTTATTCCAGAGTTGGATCAGATGTTTCCAGTTATTGGTCTGTTGCAGTCACACAGCGTTTTCAGAAAATGTACAACATTTTTCCTTTTAAAAAAAAAAAAAGTTAAAATAATATCATGAAATAAGCATTTCATCAGGATGAGAATATAAAACAATGTTACAAAAGAAAATAACCGCTGGCTGATCAGGAGACTCAGGCTCTGTTAGGCTTTGAAGAAAATTGAATCCACAAAACTACACATCGAAAAAACCAATAAAACTAGAAAACTATAAACATGAACATGTTCAAAAACTATAAAATGAGGAAAACTGTAGCAAAAAGCTAAAAGAAGTAAAACTATCGCTAAAAACGATTCATCCACTTTCTTTACCTGCTTCTTCTTTCCGGGTCGCGTGGAACTGGTGCCTATCTCCAGCAGTTACTGAGAGAGGAGGGGGACACCCTGGACAGGTCTCCAGTCCATCGCAGAGACACATAGAGACAAACAACCATTCACCCTCTCACTCACACCTAGTTACCAATTAACCTAACATGCATGTTTTTGGTCTGTGGGAGGAAACTGGAGTAAACCCACATGAGCAAAGGGAGAACATGTGAACTCCAACCAGAAAGTCTGGGAGGTGATCCTGCAACCTTCTTGCTGGGAGGCAGCAGCTCAAACCGCTGCACCATTGTGCCAGCCTAGCTAAAAGCTAAAACAAGCTCAAACCATATTTAAAAACTAAAATAAGAAAAAGCAAAGCTAAAACCTAAAATTAGCACAACTAGGTAAAAGCTACAATGATCAGCAGTAGCTGAAGTCTAAATGTAGTAAAACCGTAGCAGAAAGCTAAAATTAGCAAAATTATAGCAATGCTAGGCCTTTAAATCTATGTTTTTATATGAACTGAACCATTTGAGATTTGAAGAACTTTTTCAGGTCTAAAAATATTGCTCCAAATGTACAACTATCATATAAACATCTCTGGGTATTTGTTGTTTTTTTTTACTGTTGAACTGATGACTTTCCTCAAGTCTCCTTTAACATTAATACCAAGCAAGATATTTCAACCATTAATCTGCAACACTTACTTTTCTCAGGGTTTTTTTAATAACTTTGAGCTACTAGAATTAGACTTAGTGTTTCCAAGAATGTTGGGATGCTGTTTGAAATGTTAGTAAAAACAGAATGCAATGAATTGCATAAAATACACATATGAAGACATTTCTAGTGGTAAAACTGTAAAATGTACTCAATCGGATGCCAGCAACAAATCTAAAAGCATTTCCAACATGGAGCATCAAAACAAACTTAGTAGAGCATCACTCATATCTAATTAGGTTAATTAACAACAAGATACTGACGTGAATAGCTTAAAAAGAGCATCCCACAGAGATAAAAATTGAGAAGCTCATTGATACGGTTTTTTAATACAAATCCAATTCCAAGAAGGTTAGGATGTTCAGTAATGTAAATAAAAACAGAATGTAATGATTTGCTAATCTCATAAACCCATATTTTATTCACAATGGAACACAGTAAAAATATCAAAGATTTAAATTAAGAAATTGTACCGTTTAAAAAAGGGAAAAAAAGGTATTTTTGAATTTAATGGCAGCAGAACATCACCTTATAATCAGGACAGGTCCATGTTTCCTCTGTAAAGCCTCTCCTCTTCTTCTAACATCAGTCTGTAAACATCCTGGACCTGAGGAGAGCAGCTGCTGGAGGTTTTAGAGGGAATTTTGTCCCATTCTGCTCTGATGGAGGATTCTAGCTGCTCAACAGTCCTGAGTCTTTACTGGATTTTTTGTTTCATGATGAGTCAAATGATTTTTATTGGTGAGAGGTCTGGACTGCAGGCAGGTCAGTTCAGCTCCTGGACTCTTCTACTATGAAGCCATGCTGCTGGAATGATGCAGTCTGAGGTTTAACATTGACTTGATGAAATCTGCAAGACCTTCACTGAAAAATTCATTGTCTGTATAAGACCATATGTTCTAAAACTTGTATATACTTTTCTGCATCGATGGTGCCTTTCCAGATGTGTAAGCTGCTCATGCCAGAGGCACTAATGCACCCCCATACCATCAGAGAGGCAGGGCTTTGAACTGTGGTGATAACAGGCTGGATGGTCCCTCTCCTCTTTAGTACAGAGGATGTGGTTTTCAAAAAGAATTTCAAATTTGGCTCCATCTGTCCACAGATCAGTTCTCCTCTGTCCCTCAGTCCATCTTAAATGAGCTTTGGTCCAGAGAAGACAGCAGTGTTTCTGGATGGTGTTCACATCTGGCTTCTTCTTTGCCTGATAGAGCTTTAAGCAGCATTAGTGGATGGTACAGTGAACTGTGTTTACAGACAATGATCTGTGGAAGTGTTCCTGAGTCCATGCAGTGATGTCCAGAACAGAATCAGACCTGGTTTTAATGCAGTGGCCCCTGAGGGCCCCAAGATCACAGACATCCAATACTGACTTTCAGTCCTTTGAGCTCAGAGATTTCTACAGATTCTTGAAATCTGTTGATGATATTAAGATCTGTATATGACAGGATATATCAAGTCTTCCCACTTTTCCATTGAGGAACATTATTCTGAAATTGTTCCACTAGTTTTAAATACATTTTTTCACAGACTGGTAAACCTCTGCCCAGATTCAGCCTCTCTAAAATGCTCTTTCTATACCCAGTCCTCTTATTGACCTGTTGCCAATAAATCTAACTTGTTACAAAATGCTTCTCCAACTGTTTCTTATTTGTACCACTTAATTTTACAGCCTTTTATTGCCCCTGTACCAACCTTTTTGAGATGGGGTTAAAATGACCTTATTTTTTCTCCGTTTAAACATTGATATGTTCACTATGTTCCATTGTAAATCAAGTATGGATTTAATAATTTTTTTGGTAAATTAATTTATTTTTAATTTACAACACAAAAAAACAAAACTGTCTTGTGATTAGAAGATTCCAACTTTGAAGCTCTTACTGAAAATCAGGGACTTGTAGTTGACCTATTTAGTTGAGCAGACCTGGTTGGGAAGCATCTGTCTACAGACTTGCAAACACACATTGTACAGTATTAGATAACAAAGCACACTTCCCAGCTAATTTCTCACTGCTCCTCCCCCACAGGCCATCTACAAAATGGTGGGCACTGTGATCATGATGAAGATGAACGAGGACGGTCTGACACCAGAGCAGAGGGTGGACAAGATCTTCAGCAAAATGGATAAGAACAACGACGACCAGATCTCGCTGGAGGAGTTCAAGGAGGCGGCGAAGAGCGACCCGTCCATCGTGCTCCTGCTGCAGTGTGACATGCAGAAGTGAGGCGTCCCCCGCTCGCTCCTCCCCCTTGTCTGTATCCACACACTCTGGACAGCAGCACACGTTTAAATGTCTCATTAGGTTCTCTGCCATTTCTACAGGAAAAGAAAAAGAAAAAACAAAACAAAACAAAAAGTAACGCTTGGACTATTTTTCAATGGACTCGCTTCTTGTGGTTGTATGCATGAGAATGTCAAATGCAGAATAATTTTGAAAGTAGCTATAAGGTGTTATAGGTTTCTATTTCAAAAAAAAGAAAACAAAAAAAAACACGTCAATGTGATTTGTGCACAGTGACCCTCTCATCCAACCTTAGCTTGTATATCAGTGGAGCACTGCATTCAGTTTTGTTTCTGCAGTATTTAGGATCCCCAGTGTTCACTGCTGCAACTGCTGTATGCTTTAACATAATAGTAACAAAAACAATAATTCCTATGATAATTGTAACTGTCTCTACTATCCAGACTTGGTGAGCTCTCGGAGAATAGAAAGACTCCTGTCTGTTCCAGATGTTTTCACACAACAGAACCACGAAGAGTAGGTTCTTTGCATGCATATATTACGTGTCAGAAAATATAATCTCTTACCTTTTGCATCTTTAGGTGGCTGTAAAAGAGAAACCCTCATTTATTCTTGTTGCATGGGCTGTACAGTACGTGATGCATTAGTTCACCTCCTGTAACGTGGGAGCATGAGTCCCTCCGTTTGAGCCGCAGTCTGTGTGCGACTCCTTTGAGTTTCCAAAAGGTGTTCGGGTCGCAGTGGTGGGTTCGGCTCTAAAGAAGAGCTTTCACATGAACGCGCTGTGCTATGTTTTGCTTCGGTGACTTCTGGGACGAGCAGAGATATATATCTACGGAACGTCCTTCCCTTTGAGCGTGTTGTACTGTCTGCCACTTAACCCGGAGGAAAGGCCAAAATTGCAGCTGTCATTAGGCACAGTGCGCTGAAATTGGCTTCCTTTCAGGCTGCTTGTTTGAGTTAGGCTTGAGGGGCAAAAAAAAAATCTTTAATCAAGTTAGCATCGACTTAAGTGATTTTACACAGTACATATCAACATGTTTACAGAAATGAAGAGCACTGCAAAATAAGTACAGTCTAGGCTTCTGACCCCGTTGCTGGGAGCTCACTCTCAGGGCTAGGGACCTTGTAAGAGTAGCTCCACTTCCACAGCAGCAAAATGTGGGGGGGTGGGAAAACAAAATCATAGCCTCGTATATGTTTACTGGACACACTGCATTCCTTTGTGTAAAACCTTTTTTGTAAGGAGAAACTTTTTATTGAAAGGTGTCATCTTCCAATTGATTTGTTCCCAGCGATCATTCAGAGATGCAGGAACCTCCAGAGAGGTGCGCGATGAAGCTTTTGAAAGAGGGTTTCACCGACAGACGGCAACCGATCGATGAGATTTTGGCATTTAGCGACTGCAGAAATTCTCTTTCAACAGTTTGCACCCCCACATTTGCAGGCTATGCAAGCATGGACTGCGAGTCTGCTTGTTGTTCGCTTCCAGTTAGTGGGAGGCGCAGAAGCTTGTCATCGTTTTCTCTGTAACCGAAATGAAACAGACTCTTCAGCGTCGCACTTATTTATATTGAAGTTTTAGTCCAACCAACATGTCAGGATTTTTTTTTTTTTTTTTGTCAAGTAAATGTTTATATCAAATATGAGAAATAATTCTAAGTGACTGTATTCTTTTATACATGTGGCATGTGTTGCACCCAAAGTCATTACTGTAGTGTTTCAAATTAATAAACCATCAACAGGCTTTTTCAAAAGACACAAGCTGGCAGGTGGAGTTACTCTGTGTGATCATCACATGTGATAAACCGAAGGAAGAAACCAACACAGAGTGTGTCGCTGGATTTTAGGTCATTATTTGCAACCGGAACGGTTTTGATTTCTGCAAGTCTGCAGAACTGTGCTGAGGGAATGAAAGTGGGTTGAGATCAGCGGACTGTAAAGGCCACAGCATATGATTCGACTAGTTTTCATAATCATTAAACTAAAGGTGCTCACCTTTATAGAGTCCTGTCATCCTGGGGAAACAAGGTTTTTTCTTTAATTTGTCATCACAGTGTACAATAAGTTACAAAAGTATTCATCCCTCTTGGT
Source organism: Kryptolebias marmoratus (assembly GCF_001649575.2). Taxonomy (NCBI): domain Eukaryota; kingdom Metazoa; phylum Chordata; class Actinopteri; order Cyprinodontiformes; family Rivulidae; genus Kryptolebias; species Kryptolebias marmoratus. Next base: position 5,477,962 of record NC_051439.1, read on the forward strand.
AATCTTTCCGTTTAGATTAAAAGCAATAATTCTCCAAAAGTACTCAATATTAATAAAGATAAATGGGTAAAAACCTTAACCCTCACAAGCCACAAAATTAGTTAAATTAGTGAGTGTCAAATGACCTAAACCTGTTATAACAGCCTCCAGAATCAACACCTTTTAGTAAGAGGAGTCATGAAGACCAAGGAAGTCTCCACACAGGTCAGAGACAAAGTTGTGGAGAAGCACAGATCAGGGTTGGTTTATAAAAAAGATCCCAGAACCCTGAACATCCCTCAGAGCTCCAATAATCCATCAATAGGAAAGGGAAGGATGATGCCACCACAGCAAACTTGCCAAGAGACAAAAACCCCCCAGAAAAGGTAAGGAGGAGGAACATTCAGGAGGCTAAAGATAAATCTGATGGAGCTGGGAGATGGGAGGATCTGTCAATAGGAACACTAGAAGCTGCACAGAGCTGGGCTTCATTGAAGAGCGGCAGGAAAAAAAACTTTTTCTTTCCCAAACATGTGGAAGAAGGTACTGATGGCAGATGAGACCAAACATTAAGAACAACACCATGTCTGAGGTCAATATATCACCTTTCATCATGCAGAGAAATGTGAAGCATGGCGGTGGCAGCATCATGATGTGGGGATGTTTTCATCAGCAGGGACTGAGAAACTGGTCAGAGTTAAAAGAAAGCTGGACGGAGCAAAATACAGAGAAACTCTTCAGAGGAACTTGTTGGATTGTTGCAGATGTTTGAGACAGAAACAGAGGTCCAGCTTCCAGCAAGACAACGATCCTAAACTCTCTGCTGAAGAAACACTCCACTGGTTTAAGGAGAACCAGTTAAAGGTCCTGGAATGATCCAGACCTCAGTCCAACTGAGAATCACAAGCAGCACCCATCCAACCTGAAGGAGATGGAGACGCTTGGTCAGGAAGAATGGACAAAAAGTCCAGGTTAGATGAACCAAGATCCTAGAGATGGACCTGAAGAGATGTGATGCTGGAACTATTGAAGAAGGTGGCTTTGGGAGATGAACTGAAATCAAATCTAAAAAAAAAATTGACATTTCATGAATGTCATTTAGTCAGACACATCCACACAACATTCCAGGGACCCGTTTTTCTGAAATAAAACTTAAATAAACTTTTTTTAACGTTTAAGTCAATAATTTCCAAAGTGGGGTGATTAGTGGGACGAAGTTCTGTCCTGGGTTCATTATGTGCGCTGTGTCCCAGCTGGCCAAGAACGCTGTTACTGTCCAGTTATTTACTAATGGAAATGAAAGAAGAAGCCTTTTTTGAACAAGAAGAAATGCTGGAAGACTTTGCGGGAGTAATGGCTCTACAACCATACCAGTATGAACCTGAACCGAGAGCTGGATCTCTGAAATCAGATGAAAACTCTTCAGATTCGGATTCTGATGATCACCAGGACCGTCATGGCCGACAAAACTTCGCACATAATGACCGAGTTGGGAATGTGAAACGTTGAGATCCGTGTCAGCACACGACACTGCAAATCAACATAATGATAGCAGGAGAGAGCTAACGTTGCTAACTTGATGTTAGCTCATAAACAATGTGAGCGCGCTCCAGAGTAGCGTTTATTAACTCTCACACCAGAGTAAATTAATCAACAGCAGGTTCAGAATATGTTATTTGTTTAATCACACATTGATTGTTTAGATTTTTTCCTCAATCACAAACTGATCTCAGGCTGTCGGCCTGTAAGCACCTCAGACCTTTTAATGACAGCACGTGTTCATGTCATGTTTGAAGTAAAACTTGTTGTTTCTCGACTCCTTCTCTGTGGAGATGTCCTCCTCTCCATTTGCCTTTCTTTTAAAATTAAAAGTAGTTCGAACTGCTGCTGGCAACAGGTCCTGTTTTTGTGGCGTGAAGCCAGTTCACCACAGTAGCGAGGGTCGGAGCGGAGCTTCTTTTTGAAGTGATCCGAACCAGAGTCCTGATAGTAATTTCCACATCGGAGCTTACAGATCCAAATCTGAGGAAGGTGTTTATCTTTCAGGAAGCCAAAAAAATCTAATTCCAGTGGTATTTTCTGGCTGGTTTGAACATTTGATTCCAAAGTACTGAACTATATTGTACCAGTATTCATTCACTCATTGATGAATGGCTGAATGCTGTGAACCTCAGCGATTCTGAGGGCATCACACATCAGGGGGGTCACGGAAAAAGCTAAAAACACTCGAGTGGTTTCTTCAATATTTCATTATTAAAAAAAGATTTGTATATTTTTATTTTAATTTTACAATAAGCATATTTTATGATTTTCTTTCAACTGATGTTTGCTTCAAAACACTTTTTAGTTCAGCTTTAAACATACAATTTTTCAGTAAAAACAACCTTTTTCCCCATTTAATTTCATTATTCTGAAATATTTTTTTACCATTAATCAAGCAACCAAAATTTTTAGTTACACATCACCTTTAAAGATACATATGACAAAGTGCTTCACTGTAAAACAAAAACATCAAAAAATATTTTTGACTGAACAGAAAATGAATCAGGAGCAAGTTTAAAAAAGTTGATCATTTAGTTGTTTTTTTCAAAAGAGCCCACTGAGTCCACCGATCTGAAGCTCAGAGTCCACTGCTGCACAAACTTAAATTAAATCAAATTAAAAATCCAATTACATTAAGTCAACAAAATAGAAATGTCACCAAGAAGGGTGAATACATTTACAATCCACTGTATATAATGTGTATGTATGGATGGAAGGAGGAAATGAATGAAAGTGTTTGAAACATAATCAACACCAAAGTGATCAAGACTTCTTAATATTTAATGCAGTCACGTTTTACAAAATAAAAAATGTCTAGAAGTGCACAACAACTTTCCCCAAAGAGGAAACGGGAGCGTGTCACATGACGGCAGCACTAACACTGGTTAGACTGGGAGGAATCTTGGAGCGAACTGAATAAAAAAACACTTCTTCTTGGATTCTATTTACAGAAATACTTGTCTAAGTAGGCTTAAAATGACGAACCTGACACCTGAGATTTAGAAATCTCCAATCATCTGATGCGTTTCCTCACAGTGCCCGCACAACTGAGGCTTTAACCAGAAAGTCTGAGGAGAAAACCAAGCGGATCGTAAAATGACAGAATGTGATGCTGAACTAAAGAAACAGCAAATAAACCGTATGTCTTCATGCATTCCTTTTTCTGAAATGCGGTACAAATAAATGCATTTATCAACTTAAAGAACAAGAACACTCTCCTAAATTCTTCGGTTTTTACTTTTACAGGTAAAAGAAGAATAAAATACATAAAAACATCTAAATTCAAGTCATTTTAGGTTTCACCTGTGTCTGTGAACACCTCACACACACACACACACACACACACACACACTAAACCTTCCCAAACACGTACTTTACATTAATAGTGCACGTGAGCGCTCATCTTGTGTACGTTTCCACATCTTTGTCCCCTGAGTGATTGTCTTGTCTCTCAGGATCATGGAGGTGGTGGATTCTGATGAGGGCGTTTGTTAGAAGAAAACTGAAAAGATTAGGAAAATAAACATTTGAATTAGTTTCCAATCACTATCAACGCATCGGTTTTTTCAGTCTTTTTTTAAAAGGAAACAATGGTGCGGTGCTGCGTCAGCATTGTTTTCATACAATACCTGTTTGTCTGTTAGCAAAATAACTGTTAAACCACTGGGCCGATTTTTATAAAACTCTCAGAAAGTAGTCACTGAATATAAATCTATAGCTGATTAACTTATGAAGTCAACCAGGTTCAAGATGGCCGTCACAGCTAATCAACCTTAGCAAAAACAAAAATGGCTTCAATCTAGTCAAATATACAGATAATGGGGTACAATTTGGTGTGGTAGTAGCAGAGCACCATACTTGTTACATCCTCTGAGAGGAAACTGATCCTGTAAAGTCTTTGTTCAGAACTCTGCCATTAATCGTCATATTCAACTCTGGTTGTCTGTTAACAAAATATCTCATGAACCACTGGATGGATTTTAATAAAACTCTCAGAAAGTATTTTTTTGGGTGTACAACTACAACTGATTAACTTTTAGAGTCAGGCCAATTTAAGATGGCTGCCAAAGCCGACTGAACTTGGAAAACACAAAAATGGCTAAAACTCAGCCAACTTTACAGATCCTGAGCTAAGATTTGACGTGTTTGCAGGTGAAAGTCATTCACAACATACAGGTGCTGGTCATAAAATTAGAATATCATGAAAAAGTAGTTTGATTTCAGTAATTCCATTTAAAAAGTGAAACTTGTATATTATATTCATACATTACATACAAACTCATATATTTCAAATGTTTATTTCGTTTAATTTTGATGATTACAAATGACAACAAATGAAAATCTCAAATTCATCATATCAG
>NC_051439.1:5483588-5491780 GCF_001649575.2 Kryptolebias marmoratus
ATCATCAAAATTAAACGAAATAAACATTTGAAATATATGAGTTTGTATGTAATGTATGAATATAATATACAAGTTTCACTTTTTAAATGGAATTACTGAAATCAATCTACTTTTTCATGATATTCTAATTTTATGACCAGCACCTGTATACTTCAAGCGCTTGCTGACTGAACAAGATCTTGCAATATTACGCCACATTACACATAACATTATTTTCAATGATTGATGAAAATGGTTATAACTCCATCATCACCATTTCTTATCATAAGGAGATCTTAGTTTAAATCTCTGGCATGGAAAGCAACGGGTGATATGCGTTCTTTCAAGAAAAGCGAGGTCTTTCATTTTCCAAATTAGTATTTATCCAATTCAATTAAAACAATTAGTGGAAAACAGTGACGACTAATTTAATCTAATTTAATTAATTACTAACAGAAAGGTACAGGTGACTTCTTGTGCATAGTAATTTTTTTGATCAACTAAATAAAATAAAAAAAAGTTAAACAAGGTCTCACCTGGTGTTCAAAGGAGTGATGAAGATGAACTGCCGAAGGTGCTGCCGCTCTGACAGCTCCAGGAGGAGATCCAAACAGATTCTCCGATTGTGCATGTCCTGCAGAGGGAACAGAAGCTGATCCATCACACATTCCCACAGCCTGGGACGGCTCAGCGCAGCCCCGACCCATCCTGAGCGCTCACCATGTAGACGTCGAACTCGTCGAGGCATCTGAACGGCGACTCTGTGATTTCCCACAGGGAGAGCATGAAGCACACGGTGGAGAAGGAGCGCTCGCCGCCGGACAGCGACCTCATGTCGCTCGCGCCGTCTTTCTCCCTGCCTGGAGGCTTTACCTTTGTGCCACAACAGGTTTGAATGACTCAACAGACTCCTTTTAAATGCATTTCTAATTAAAGCCTACGCCATTCTATAAACTCTCAAACTCAGCAGACCCTTTGAAGAAAGGGAGGGTTATAGACAATATCTTACTTGTTATAGGTACATGTTTGAATGACTCCACTTTAGAGAAAAAAACAAAACAAAAAAGAGTTTAAAGGCTCCAGAAGACAACATAAGAAGTCATGAAGTCAGTTCTCGGTCACACACCTTTCATCATCCACAAGACACTCGGATCAGAACTCCCAGGAAGCTCCTCCCTCCTCCTACAGAGTTTCTCCCCGCCGACTCCTCGACTCTCCTGTCCTTGTACAGATTTTTGCTTCCCTTACCGCGACCAGACGTGTTTATAAAACCGACTGAGACAATCCGAGCCACGAAGAGCCGCCTGTGTCTCTGCTGCCTTTTTAGGTTCACAGGTTTATAAGTTTTGCTGGAACAGCCGTAAAGACGGCTGTATTTTCTAACAGCCTCCAGCTGCTTCTCAGCGTTGCAGCAGAAGCAAAATGACTCCCTTAAAGCTCATAAACACGCCCACAACAACGTCTGACCAATCACACGATACTTGGCACAAACCCCTGTGAGAAAAACTCCAGACTTCACTTTGTGACTTCTCATGGAGGATGGAAAAGCCTTTGTTCTGACAAATCAACGAGCTAATGGCTAGTTTGAAACCACATTAGATGGTTGCCGTCTTAAAACAACTTCAGTCACTAAAAATTCATTGTGGTTAATGAGAACGTTATTTCAGAATCCTTTACACCACCATCAGTTTTGCATTACATGGTTATTAACATAAAACGTTTTTTTTTTTTTCCTGACCTTATTCTTCTCTTAAACCAGGACACTTCCAGATTGTGGAAACTGTGAAGCATTCTTTCGGTGTTAGCCTCAGTGCCTTTTTTTTCCAATGAAGCCATTAGCTTTGTCACGCTAAAATTTGCCAAAAACTACAGGTGAGATATAATTTCCAAAACTTCCTGCCCGGATAAAGGATGTAGCAGTGACCGGTGAGGGAGAATAAACTGTGAACCTAAAGGATTTTAAACATCAAGAGTCACTATTCTTCACAATTTTACACATTTGTCAATGAAGGAAAACAACTTAACCAGAAATGGTCTCCAAAAGGCGTGAAAACCGGTTGTATGGTAAATAATGCAAGAAGCAGCAGCTGTAAGCTGTAGCACTTCCTGTGCCTTTCTGTTAGGAATATCTAAAAAACATTTTCCTGGAATAACCAGCTCACTGAAGCCCAAATGCAGGTTTTTTTAAATTAAGAATGCTATTTAATATGTTATTTTTAAATGTACAAGTTCTGCTGAGGATTGTAAAATATTCTATTTAAGCTAAGCAATCATTGTTTTATTTTGTAATTGAAAAATACACAATGGACAAAAATTTTACTGATCTGTGTTAAATATCAGCCAACTTCTGCCCTAATTTCTAAACGTCAGAATGGGCCACAGAGAAACTCATATTGGTCTAACACTGTCTGTAACAGGTAAGATATTCATTGCTTCCAATGTTCACACGGAACCCCACATCAATAGGTGTGAACTAGCCTTTTAAATACAAAAATATAACATTTTTAGCACCTCTGTAAGTTAAATTAGAGAATAAAAGAATCCTCAAGAAGCAGAAAAAGGCTGAGTTCACCTCAGCTTCAGTTCTCAACATCTGAATAACTGCAGACAAAACTCACAGCTTCTTGTACAAAAACATCTAAAAAGTGTGGCGTACATTTGTATTTAGCCCCCCTGAGTCGGTACTTTGTAGAACCACCTTTCACAGTAATTCCAGCTGTGAGTCTCTGAGGTTTGTCTCCACCAGCTTTAGAGGATGAAGCTTTTGCCCATTCTTCTTTGTAAACCAGCTGCAGCTCAGTCAGATTGGATGGTGAGCGTCTGAACAGCAGTTTTCAAGTCTTGCCACAGATTCTCAGTTGGATTTAGGTCTGGACTTTGACTGGACCATTCTAACACAGGAACATGCTTTGGTCTGACCCATTCCATTGTAGATCTGGTTGGTGAACCTCCGCCCCAGCCTCTAACAGGTTCTCTGTCCTGTATTTAGCTCCATCCATCAGCTCTGAGCAAGTATCCTGTCTGATCCCCACAGCATGATGCTGCCACCACCATGCTTCACAGTGGGGATGGTGTGGTGTTAGGTTAGGTCTGATCTGAGCAGAGCAGCTTCCTCCACATGTTTGCTGTGTCAAACTGCAGACAGGACTTCTTCTGGTTTGCTTTCAACAACAGATTTCTTCTCGTCACTCCTCCATAAAGGACAGATGTGTGGAGTCCACGACTGATAGTTGTCCTGTGGACAGATTGTCCCTCCTGAGCTGTGGACCTCTGCAGCTCCTCCAGAGTTACTGTGGGGTTCTCGGCTGCCTCTCAGATGAATGCTCTCCTTACCCGGCCGGTCAGTTTAGGTGGACGTTCATGTCTTGGTAGGTTTGAAGTTGGGCTGAACTCTTTCCATCTTCAGATGATGCTTTGAACAGTGACTCTGTGAGACGCTCGAAGCTTGGGATGTTGTTTTCTAACCTAACCCTGCTTTAAACTCTGACCTGTCTGCTGTGTTCCTTGGTCTTCATGGTGCTGTTTCAACAAACCTCTGAGGCTCACAGAACAGCTGAATTTATACTGAGACTAAATTAGACACAGGTGGATTCTGTTTACTAATCAGGCGACTCCTGAAGGCGATCAGTTGCTCTGGATTTTAGTTCTCAGCATTAGGGAGGCTGAATATAAATGCATGCCAGTAAAATACTTTACAGTTTGTTGTAACGTGACAAAATGTGGAAAAGTTCAAGAGGTGTGAAGACTTCTTTCAAAGCGCACATATTGTCTGGCAAATTTTGTCAAAGAAAGAGAGATTACCACACATACCAAGATCGAAAGCGTCTCATTGTTGTGATCAAAGATCATGGAGCCGCAGCAGTTCATCTTTATCAGGAAGTTATTGAAGTATAATTTACACCTGACCGAGAGGGACCTTCAGGAGGAAGAGCAAATATTAAAATAAAATAAAATCAGGGTTTCCCGCTGCCATTTCAACAGCGCAACTGATTATTTACCTCCGCAGTATTTTGTATCTGTTCTGCCTGTCTGACATGATGTTTCTGAGACGGTCGATGAACTTCCGCAGATCTCTCACTTGGATGGTTTTCTCTTTGTAGAGGGAGAGGGCCTCAGCGTATTCCCTAACGAGGTCAGAGGTACAGACAGTTCAGTCAAAACATTTCTGACTTAAAATACATTAAATGCAGACTTTATTTGGGGCTGGCCAAGAGGCAGATGTGATTTAAGCACAGGGAAAAAAAGACTGAGTGGGAACAGAGGTCTCAGATAAACTGAATCTAATCTCATGTTTCCTATATTTTATTTTGCTTTTCTGTATCTCTTGTGCCCTCCGGTCTGGTTTGTTCTATGTCACTTCCGATCATTTTCTGGGAGCTCCTCTCATCTTTGCTTTTTTTTTTTTTTCCCCCTGCTGCCTCTGACCCAGAAATGAGTCTGGGCGCTCCACCTGAGGAGCGTCTCATTCGTACACCACGTCTGGTGGAGGGAGCAGTGAGAAACGAGGTGAGAGAAGGCTCGTTGGATAAGCTCAGAGTCGGGATGCACAAACGTTGTTCACTGTGCACAGACATATTGAAAGACAAACAGGTGTACAAAAAAGGTCCTCTTATTCTGTTTAATGCGTGTTACCTCGACTCCCCTCTCCTCCTGTCGCTTCCTGTCCTACTTTGAGGTTTCTTTTGATTTTCTGTCCTGCTTTAACCCATTTCTTTTATCATTTCCTGTGTTTAGTTCTGACCGTGTACCTTTATTTCCCCGAGTCCTTCCTTTGAGTTTCCTGATATCTCTTTTCACTTCATCTGCACTTTGGATGTTTTTATTTGGACATTCAGCTTTTCCAAAAAAAAAAGGATGCTGTCAACCGTTTACATAAAAAAATGCAAAAACACTATGAATTTTGAAATGTTCCATACGTGTTACTAGAGCCAGTAAAATGTACTCTAAACATGACTTAAAATACAGCAGAAAAATCATCTCTTTGAAGGCAAATTATAATTTTACAGTTTTCTTTAATAATTGGTTCTAGTTACACTTAAAGCTCTGTGTTTTGTTGCTTTGACTATCTGAAGGTGTGCACGTCTTTAAAGGCCGTTAATAGAAGTTCACAAATATACTTGATATAAAAATACACTTAGGACTTTCAGACTAAAGAACATTTGAGCGGTTTAATGAACTTCTGAAAAAAGTAAGTGTTATGATGAACACTTGAGGTAAACCTTTAGATAATTGAATTAATTCGAAAAAATCAGACATAATATATTAAAATATTAATGCTGTAATACCCAAACTGGGCCACTAGGTGGCAACAATGTCCACAATAACAACATATGAGAATATAAAGAAAGTGCATGCTTAGCTTGGTTAATAATTCCCTTTAAACATTTTTTTTCCTCCTTTGGCAGCTTTATCAGTTTTTTCTCAGTTAATAATTATTACAGCAGAGGATCAAAGGCTGACGGCGACCAGATCAGATTGAAGTGACACCCCAAAAACGATAAAAACCAGCTTCATATTTGTTTAGGTTTCTGTGTCACAAAGTGATGAGTGGAATAAAAAGTTACATCGTTTCTAAAAAGTTCCATATCACCTGTCCACACAGATCCATTATAACTGAGTTTTTAATAAGCACTACTTTAGAAAGTGTTTTTAATATTATATTAATTTTTCTCACTACCACTTTATGCCCTAAAACCAAAAACAACACTGAAGTCAATTTTACCTTTTTTTTTTTTTTTTTTTTGAGTAAGTGAGGGTGTTTGCACTGATTGGGCAGGTTGGACTTGTTAAATATTAATAAGCCTGATTCACAGTCAGGAAATAGCTGCTCCAAAATAATAGGAGTTTTGCTAAAGCTTAATTAGCATGAAACTAAAGAATAAAAGAATTCAATTTCCGATATTCTGACATTTGTTTAAGAAGGCTTTAAGAAAAGAGTCATTTCTGTTATTTAACTTAAATTAACAGTTAACGAGGGTGACTTCTGGGTGCGTATTTTAGAGTATAAAGTGATGCGTTAAGCAATCCATAAGTTAAAAATATCTCAGAACAATGTGCCAACAACAATTCACATTCATACAAAGTCTGGTAAGTTTGGTCACTACATACTTTAAATCTTATGACAAAGAAGACACAAAACAAAGACGGAAGTGTTTTATTACAGCATAATCCAAATTGGTGTCAGAATAAAAGCACCTAAAACTCCTCTCAGTGCCCCAGAAGCCTGGACCAACTTTGAAATCATTCCTACCATTCAGTCGGGTGGAGATGTTTTATGGTTTTTGACACTAGGTCCTGAAATCTAACGTAATGAAATCTCCCAGTAATTATGACAAAAAAAGTACTAATATTATTTTGTTCTCTTTATCTCATAAATGTGAAGATAGAGCACACCCACACCCAGCCTGTGTTATTCATGTTAGTCTGTTTATTTTCAATAAATTGAAGTTATGCTGCAAAAAAAACAAAACATTTCTAATCTTTATTTTGTGTCTTCTTTGTTATGGCTTTTAGGGTACATATAGTGACAATACTTAAGACTTTGCAAGAATGCAAAGTGTTGTTGGCACATTAAGTTGTTTTTTTTTTAAACATGAATTATGAATTGTTGTAAAATTCTCATTCTTTACATACAATATCAAAAATGCAACCAGAAGACATCCAGATTGACTGTTGTTTTAACTTAAATAACAGAAATGACACTTATATTAAGTTAGCTCTCAGTTCGGAGCACCTACTTCCTGGCTCTGTGGATCAGGCCAATCACATTGAGTCCAGAGCGGATACTTCCATTTTAGGGACAACCTACACCTCTGTCTTCCACAGAGACCTCTACCTCATGCTTCACTTTGATCCTGGCATTAATTTAAATTTAATCGTGTGCTGAAACAGTTAATAACTGGGGAATTTGTTAACGGTGCCAAAGAAAAATACAGTTTTGAGAATATCTTTCGCCAATTTTGATGTCTCAGTTTGCGTGTTGAATGGAGGTGAAACGCAGCAGAAATGATCCGAGCCGGGGCGTTTGACTCCATCACTGATATGCATGCAGTACTAGTCGAATGTTCAGATTAATTGTGTCGATGTTTGACTGCGTACTGCACGCCCGCACTGAAATAGAGGCTGTAACAAATACAATCGGGTAACAAGCAGGTCAGGGATGTTTCAGGAACACCTGCGATGGCTCACCTGACCACCTGCTCCTGCTCGCCGTGGCTGCTCTCGTACACCTTCAGTTTCTTCTTCAGCCGGGTGATTTCTGTGTCAATGCTCTTGGTGCTGCAGGTGACGATCAGCCGTTCAGGGCTGATCTGGGTAGCCTTGTCCACGTATTCCTGTTGGAGCGTGTGTTTTTTTTTTAATATGCTGACAATCTAACAAAGCGTCTCTGTGGTTCGACAGTAAAACAGAAAATCTAAATGTAAGGATTAAAACAAAAAAAAAGAAGCAGCAAACTTGTTACCTGTAGCTCTTCTTCTTTTTCAGAAAGGTCACTTTTCATGGCTTGGATGTTGTCTTCGTGAGTCTTCAGTTTTTTGTCTAGGATTTTCAGATTTCTCTCATGTTTCACACACTCTGCCTCCAGTTTCACCTGCTCGTCCTGATGGTCAGGAGCACAAAAAGAATTAGTTTCACAATGAACACTTAAAAAGCTACAAAACCATGTAACATATATAACCTCAATTTTAAAAAAAGTTAAAAGGTGGTGTAAAATGTAAATAAAAAGAATTAAATGATTTTCAAATTTCACAAACCCATATTTTATTCACAATGGAACATAGTAAACACATCAAATATTAATGTACAATTTTTATTAGTCTGTAAACATCTAGGAACTGAGGACATGATGGGATTTTTAAAGTTGGGGAGAATTATTAGGGTTCCAAGCCCGCGGAAGCAAGCGGGCGGCCAATGCAAGGCATGGCCGTTCGCCTGCTCCCAGCGGAGCAGGGAACCCTATTGTTTTTGTAAGGATTTTTAGTAATTTGTTATTTTTATTATTTTTCTCCGGTAAAACTACGTGGCCAGAAAAACGAGAAAATGCTGGGAAAAATCTAACCACACAGCCTGATACAAAATCCCTACCGCTACTCAGACAAAAAAAATCATATCGTCCCATGCCTAGGGGGCGCTATAACAAAGGACAATGCGTTTTTGCGAATAACTCCTAAACCGTAAGTCCTACACTCAAAATCTTGATGGCACCTGAATCT
>NC_051439.1:5504652-5552736 GCF_001649575.2 Kryptolebias marmoratus
GGAGCCACGCCGGCGGGGCGTCGGGGTCGGAGCGCGCGGGTAGGGGCGGAGCGTGGGGGGCTTGGAACCCGTTGATAACTGCTTGCAGTTCTAGTTCTGAAATAGTTTCACTATTTTTAGACGCAGTATTTTCATGACTGGTGCAACCATCTTTATTTCTGAAAATATCAGCCTCTAAAATGCTCTTTTTTACCCTGTCCTCTTACTGACCTGTTGCCAATTAACCTAATTAGTTCCAAAATGCTCCTCCAGCTGTTTCTTATTCATAGCACTTACTTTTACAGCCTTCTGTTTTTTTCTGTCAACACTTTTTTGAGATGTGTTGCTGCCATCATATTCTAAACGACCTTATTTCTTCCTAAAAGTGGTCATTTTTTTTAATTTTAAACATTTGATGTTTACCATGTTTCATTGTGAATAAAACATGGATTTATAAGATTTGCAAACCATTGTATTCGGTTTTTATTTACATTTTACACAATGTCCTAACTTTCTCACAATTGGGCTTGTAGAAGAAGAAAACAAATGTCAATTCTAAAAGACTAAAGGCTGCAATGGTAGAAATACTAAATATAGTTTTTGGAGCTTTTTTTTTTTACCTTCAGAGGCTCAATTTCTTCTGAAAGCTGATCGATTTTATTCCTAACAGATGAGTACTTGGAGTCTGCCTCTTCTAACATTTTTTTATGCTTGTCAAATTCTGCCTTTGCCTCCTGAACGATTTGCTCCTCGGCCTCAATCTTTTGGTGGTTCTCCTGGGCAACGTCTTCCTGCACAGTGGGGTAAATTTAATTTTATTAACCCCAAACAACCAGTGGTGGTAATGTCTGATTCAACAGCAATATAAGAAAGAAGTTGAAGATCACCAAAGAGCTGATGTCATCACTGCGCTCCTCAGTAGCCGTCTCCAGCTCAGTTATTGCAGCTTTGACCTGATTCTCAGACGTCTGTAATCAAATAAAAACAGGAAACCAAAGGCTAGTATCTCACTTAGCTGCGACTGTTGGAGTTGGCAACTCAAAATGGGTGATTTTTTTTACCTGCAATCCCACTGAAATCTGAATGTTTGTTACCTGAGAGCCATGCAACTGCATTTGTCCAACCAAATTTTGGAAATCCCAACCTATTTTCATTTACACGACTTGCAAAACTCTCTTGTAGGTCGTGCACATTATATTGTTCCCCACATTATACACGCCTCAGCTCGCTTTGTACCCATCAGTTTGTAATTTATTCTATTCTATACTTTAGAAAAGAAGGTAGGCAAAACTGTACCAGTTAATAAATACGATTTTTCATTGGCATGGTTTTTAGACCTGGACATTCAGTGCTGCAGCCCTGTCATAAGGAGAGCTCTTGTGCAGGTATCAAAATACAACCTTTTTACTTCAGAATTACAGAAACCAAATTGAGAAAAAGTACGAGACACCCACAACAACTCTGACTATTTTGAGAAAACAAAAGCCTCTGCGCCTCCCACCAGGAAATTAAAAAACCCCTATGAACATCTTGAGAAGTTTTGGCCTCCAACGGACTCAGTCCAGTGAGAAACTACTCAAAGGGACAAAAACTGAAAAGGAAGTTAAAACACAGCGGTAGTAAGGTATGTCAAACTGACACGTCCTTGGTGACAGTCTTCCTCACTAACCTGAGTCTTCTTCAGGGTCTTGATTGTGTTGTTCAGGCCGTTTTCCATGGTCACTATATCCTCAGTGACGGAGCTCACCTGAAGCTGAAACCTGGACAGCTGAGCCTGAAGATTCTCCAGTTCGGACTCCAGCAAACTGTGACACACATGAAGGATTTCCTCTCAGATCAACACTTCACAGCCATAAACAAATCTCAGGTCTAAAAGATCAAAAACAGTATTATTTTGGTCAGATGATTGAGGTAGTAAATGTTATGCCTTCAGATTGCCTCTTTTTTAGGCGTCTCGACGTGGTCAAGACGACTTGATGAGATGAAAAGGGATTTAAGTGACTTTGAATGTGGTTGTTTGCGCCACATAGGCTGGTCTGAGTATTTCAAAAACTGCAGATTTAATGGGATTCTCATGCATGAACATTTCTAGGGTTTGGAAAAAAAAAAAAAACAGCCTCCAAAAGAGAAAACATCCAGTAAGCAGCCGTTGCTTCGATGATGATGTCTGGTTAATGTCAGAGGAGAATGAGCAGTCTGATTCGAGATGACAGAAAAGCAATAGCAGCTGAAATAACCCCTTGTTCCAACCAAGGTCTGCAGAAAACCCTCTCTGAACACACAACACGTCCAGGTTCGAAGCAGATGGGCTACAGCAGCAGAACACCACACCACTGTGGGCATTCATATATTATATATATTTTGAATTGTGTTTTTCTATTCTCAGGCTGGATTTTGCTACTTTTACCTAGCATTTTGGTACTTTTGGCTTTTAGCTCATGTTCTGCTCCTTCTACCTAGTGTTCGGTTTCTTTTAGCTTTAACAACTCAGCTTCAGCTTCTTCAGCAATTTTTGGAGCACAGTCACTCCGCTCCTAGTATTTTCTCACAAAAAAAAAAAAGCCATTTCTGTAATTAATTCAACCTTCTTTGTCACTGGCTATAACCCATCCTCTCAGCACGCGTGAATCTGACACCAAAGGAAGAAACCTTTCTGATGGCTTTTCAAAGCTTTTTGCACATGCAGCCACATTGTACTTATTTATCCCTTGGTTATTAAAATGCAAACTGAGGAAACAGCTCAGCATAAACCTTTTTTCCCGATACACTGAGTTACTGACTGTTGGTTTGAGATTCACCCAAATATTTTATTGTATTTAGTTTAATACTTTTGCTTTAAAATATCGAACAAAAGCGATACAACATCACTGAAATCAATGTGTGCCTAAGATTATCTTTAATTCACTCACCTACTGACAATAAGAGAAACTTATTTAGGAGTCCATATGTCTCGTAGCTAATTTAGTAAATGTTAAAATCTACTCAAAAAGAATTCATCACGTTGCCAGCAGATGGCTGCTTTGGGGTTTTCCCCTTTTAACAGAGCATTTTAAACACTATTATACAAAGGTTGCAATAGTCACCTTATTTCAGTCTCAATATCTCCACTCAGGTATTTGGCCATGCTAAACTCAGAGGTGTAGTAACGGTTTGGAAACACCTGGTCTCCCTCTGCTGTGAAAGCTTCACGGCAGTTTTTAGGGGGCCGGCCTCTCTGCATGACGGCCCTCGCTTTGTTCTTTTCCTGGAATCAAACGTCAGAAACACACGGGGTCATTCAGCAGAAGCTGCTAGCTCAGCGTAGGACCGAAACACTCCTTGGGCAGACACCAACTTTGATCACGAGAATAGTTTCGATCCCTCTCATGTCAATCAGACAGTTGATGATGATCGGGCTTGTTGCTGTGATTGTGTCCAACACGGCTGGGTAATCTGGATGATGCACTTTTCTGTAAAACAGACAGGAAAGGAGCAAACGTTTAATTAAAAGACTAGCATTCCTTGAAGGATTGCATATGAACCTATGCCTTTCATGCCAGAGTTTTAGACTAAGATCCTCTTATGGTAAGAAGGGACAGAGGTTTAGCTGTTTTGGCTGAACCTAGAAAATAATGTTATGTGCATTATCACAGGATATGGCACAATCTGTTAGCTCTTAGCTACTATCATATCAAATTTTAGCCTAATATTTGTAAAATTGACAGAGTTAGAGCCTTTTTTGTGTTGGCTAATGTTAAATAGCTGTGGCAGCCATCTTGAAATCAATTAATCAGTTGTAAATGTACATCCAATAAATACTTTTTGAGAGTTTCATCAAAATCCGTCCGGTGTCAGAACGTGCAAATGTAGCCAACAGATAAAAAGCTAACAAACGGGTACTGACCTTCCATAGACGTTGTAAAGTTTATCGGAGAACTGGCTGACAATGATCTGCGGTCTGTTGCCCTTGGGATAAAAGCGGCCCATGAGCTCCTGCAGGATTGACTCATCTTTGTAGTTGTCACAGCAGAAAGCCTTCATGAAGCTCCGCAGGCAGCACTCCACAGCCACAGCCAGGGAGGGATCCTTTAAACTGATGCATGCCCCTGGAAGCAAACACACACGCTGTCAACTCAACATTTAACTGCACCTAATACACATGTACAGTGTTACTGGAAAACATATTTAAAACACTAAACAAAGAAAATACTTTCAGATGTTCTATGATTGCAGTTAAACTATTTTAAAGAATGTAATTAATAAGCAACTATGTCATATTGTATTCATAAGCATTGTAACAGTGATATTACACTAATGTTTGCATAAATCACTACAACCAACCAGTTAGCTTAGCTTAGTGTCAACACAGGAAACCATCCACCCACGCTCAAAAACAAACATGTTATATTAGTAAATGTAAAAGACAAAAAGCAGAACCTTCAGCTTTAAGAAGCCATTTCTGAATCATGTTTATATACGGCTTCCTCACTGCACGACAAACTTTTACCTCCTTCTAAACGGCAGAAGGAATTTTGTTTACAGAACTGATTCTGATCTTTTTGAGACCATGACAGAATCATGTCTGGTCATCACCCGGAGGGCGGGCTGTAATGTTTCTGCCTGTCTGTCATAACCGCAAAAGATCTCATAAACCGATAAATACATTTTAATGTATCGCTCAGAAAGTAATCATTGGATGTACGTCTACAACTGATTAACTTGTGGAGTCGACTCAATTCAAGATGGCTGCCACTGCTAATCACAAAAATGCTTGTAATACAGTTAATTTTACAGATATTGAGCTACAATTTGATGTGTTAGTAGCTGAGCTTTATCCTGATTCATTTTATCCATTAAAAATGGCTGTTACAACCAAAGTCCCTTCTTCACGGAGCTGCGACTGCTGGGAGACTAGATGGTGAAAGAAATCCCCCCCAAAATGGCGAGACGGTGTGAATTTTTAGCTGCAGTCTCTGAACTGTGAGTGTTTGCGAACAGTGGCTGTTTTTTGTGGCCGGTTTTCATAAATCTGGTTCTGTTGCTGCTCGTTTCATCACACAATGCTTACTAATGTAAAAGCCTGTATGCTGAAAATGACCGTCATAGCGAGGCTGTACAGGCTTTTTGAGGGGGGGGGGGGGGGGGGNTTGGCGTTGAAACAACATTTAAATCACCTGTTGGAATGGATTAAATTCATAATTAGAGGTTTTGCTGTATTTTGTTGTCCACCTCAGCAGCGTCCCCTTTTTCATAATTCAATCTAGGTGACATTGAGCCAAAATTCGATGTGTTAGTAGCATAAACACATACTTCGAGTGCTAACAGATCTTGCAACATCGCATGAGACCAAAATAGCTGCAACTGCGCCTCTTCGCTACATAAGATGATCTTAGTTTAACACTCTTGCATAAAAAGAGGAGGGTGATATGAATTCCTTCAAGGAATGCTAGGTCTTTCATTTGCATGCCCAGCGTTTTTGTAATTGTAATTGCACCACACGACGTGAAAAATAAAGTCACCTATTGGCCCAACAGGTCTCTTGAGGAACTGCCCAGCAGCATACGCCTCATCTATTGCAGCCATCAGATCGGGAACAAAGTCTCCAAAACGTTTCAGCTTATTGGATCGACTGGCAAGAAGCTGGTTCTTCCTCTTCAGTTTGGACTCGTATGCAAACTGGAGACTCTTTTCTTCGCCTCTGTCAGAAAACAAAAAGAGCTTAATGGTAAAATGTCAGCGGCCTGTGAAACTGTACTGTTTTACTCCACGTCTTAAACAGAGCGCTTGTGTGAAAGCAGGCAGAGTTTCTTGTACCTCAGCTTGTCCCGTTCTTCCTTTCCTTTAAGAAGTCCCTGATGTTTCTTCTTGATCTCTTCGTTCAGCTGTGTGCATGTACTCTGAAGCTCTGCAAGCTGCCTTTTCAAATTACTCAGGCTCAGCTGCTGTTTTGTGTGTTTGGTCTTTCCGCTGTTGTTCAAAATCTCACTGAAGGAAAAAAAATAAAACAAAATTTAAAATCAATGGGAATTTCTGTAAAACTAAGCCCACGAATAAGAGTTTTTTTTTTTTTAAAAACACCTTCCTACCTTGTTTTTGCCTTGTTTATTTTCTCCTGAAGAAGGTTTTGCTCTCGTTCTGACTGTTTGAGTTTGTTCAGGGCCCGAAAATAAACAAGCTACAGGAAAAGATTGTGTCATTTAAACATATATACAGTATATAGCCCATCCGCGTTTGATATGTTAGAGTTATAAAGTGCAGTTGTGCACAAAAACAGTTTCTAGAGGGCTCATGCACAAAGGGTGAGTATACAGAAAAACTTGATGTACGCCCTTTTCCATACAAAACTCCAGATGTATATTCATAGCTGCATGCTTGTACAGTTATCAGTTTGTTGGTGACTCTTCGAGGGTATGATGGGAAACTGTTGATGATGTGAAAACAATTATTGTACACACCAGAGACACACGATGACCAAATAATACAACCACTTGAACCGTATGAAGTTACACAAGTGGAAGTCTGTTATTAGGAGCGAAAACAGGGGGTCATGTCTACGAAACAAAGTTGTAAAGAAAATACCTTTAGCATAAATGGCCTGAGCCTAATTAGATTAATTATTAATAATACTATTATTAATATTGTTAAAAAAAAATGAGCTCAGCGCTAATGCCAGAAGACAGCGTAACAAACACGTTTTCACACCTTTCCACCTAATTTATGAGGGTCTCCAACTCACATTTTATAAAGTCCCTCTTTTGTTTACATGGAGACAAGATTTTTGATTATACAGAGAGGGAAATAAATCGTACATGGAGGGCATATTCCCATCTTTAAATAGGGGTATGTCAAGAGAATTGTCTTATGTGCACTCTTTGTTTCACTTTGATCGGGATGTACGAAGGAAATGTATTGAATTCGTGAACACACACTGTTTTATACATCTGGAATTTTGTACGCACATCATTTGCTTGATTTAAGCACACACAACAATACAGTAAAAGGAAATCAACGCCCAAGTCTTTGTACATGAGGCCCCTGGTGAAAAATACCTCCTGCTCTTTGTGAGCTTTGCTAATGTTCTTCACTTGTTGTTTCAGCTTGAGATTGTCTCCTGTCAGAGTCTTCTGCTCTTCTTTTAGACTGTCGCTTCTCTTTTTGATGAGCTGCAGCCTCTTCTCTACCTGTACAATCTTAGTCTGCATGAACACAGAAGCAAAAGTGTTTTTAATACGTAATGCAGAAGTTTAAATGTTGTAATTTAATATCATTTTTAAGTCAGAATATATGAATGAATTTACACTTCGTTAACCATTGAGTAAAGTCCTTTAATTATCGCCAGTTGCTGAAGGGCGATAATGCATTTACCCATATCTTTGTGCTTGTTTGTTTGTGTTGTTGACAAAATTTCTCATGAACCACAGGATGGATTTGGATGAAACCTTCAGAAAGTAATCATTGAATGTACATCTACAACTAATTCACTTTTGGAGTCAACGTTATTCCACATGACGGCCACAGCCAATTGACCTTAAAAAAAAAAATACAAAAATAGCTATAAATCCACTAAATTTACAGATACTGACCTAGAAATTGTTGTGGTAGTAGTTGAGCATTGTCCCCAAAACATAACTTAAGAGCAAACCGGTTGTGCAACATCTTTGCTTGAAACCTTGGCAATAACCCTTGGAGTTCACCCTGTTTGTCTGTTAGCACCTTTCTAACCAATCAGGCCACTCAAAGCGCTTTAAAACACAATCTGTGCCCTCATTAACCCATCCATACACACATTCATACACCACTCTGAATCTCTACAAAGCTAATCTGAATAAATCATTCTACAGAGTTTATTCAGTGCTTTAGATCACACTCACACACCGATGGGACACACATCAGAGGCAATCAGGAGTTCAGTGTCTCGCCTGGGGACACTTCAACATGCGGCACACTGGTGGAATCGAACCTCCAGCTGTTCCGCTGGAGGACGGCTGCTCTAACCACTGAGGCACTGAAAGTACTCGCTGGTTGTACATCTACAATGTATTAACTTCTGGAGTCAATCTAATTGGTTGGCACCAATTAGCCTACACATTAAAATGGCATCAAAATACATCAGTGAATTTCACAGATAATGAGCTAAAATTTGGTGTGCTAGTAGCTGAACGTCATTTAAAAACACAGTCTGTGCACGAACAGATCCAGTGAGATCACGAGAAATTTCCCAATATTGCACGAGACCGTGCATATTGCGCATTTATAAATAGACTTATTAGAAATGGACGACTTGTTACTCACCTGACAGAGCCGAAGGTTATCCTGAAGTTTGTTGTTATTTTCTTCTTTCTCCGTTTCCTCCTTCAGCTGCTGGATGGACTGCTCCTTCTCTCTAACCTGAAGTTGATGAAAAGAAAAAAACAACAATCATGTTAAAGTTCAGAAGGCAATGCATTATTAGCACTTTTGATTTTGGTTTTCTCATCAACAATAAAAAGGTACATGGATCATTAAAATCTGTAAAAAAAAATATATATATATATATATATAGTTTGTTTATTATATTATAGTAAAATGATCTCCTACCAAACACCATGCCATTTTTTTCTTCAGGTTCTCCAAAACCTCCATCAGCTCACTGTAAGAGGACAAGTTCTCATATCGCTCTTTCTTCTGTAGAAACTCCTGCTTTAGGTCCTTCAGACACTGAACACAAAACAAGAAGAAATATAAATTTGTTTGGGGTTTTTTTTTACATGGAAATAGTAGTGAGAGGTTAAAATAGCAGCAGCAAGCAAGACGGTTTTGTCTTTATGGCACTTTATAACAAACAGTTTTACATTTTATTCTAAGATTATGTTAGGCTGACAAATGAGAGATGTAGCCGTTTTTGTCAAACCTTGAAGAATAATATTATGAGTGATCTCATTTGAACTGTAAGGTCTCAAACTCAGTGTTCTGTGAATAACCCTCAGCTACTACCAGGTTCATTTTAGCTTGAAATCTGTAAAACTGACTGAATTATTGTCAGTTTTGTGTTGGCTAATATCAATTAGCTGCGGCAGTCATCTTAAATTGGATTGACTCCAAATGTTAATCATATGTACATGTACATCCAATGATTACTCTCAAAGAATTTCATTCAGATCTGTTCAGTGGTTCATAAGATATTTTGCTAACAGACAAACAGGATTGCCTTCAACAGTTAAAGCTGAAGTTTTACTTAAAGATCCAACACAATGAGCAGCATGAAGTATATCTTGTTAATCACTCAGCTACTCTCACACCAAATTTCAGCACAATATCTGTAAAATTGGGGGAATTATCATAATTTTCGTGTTTTCTTAGGTCAGTTGGCGGTGGCAGCCATTTTAAATTGTATCGACTCCAAATGTCAATGAGTTGCAGAGGTGCGTTCACCGATTACATCCTGAAAGTTTCAGTAAAATCCACCCAGTGGTACTTGAAATATTTCGCTAACAGACACTTTAAACAGTTATTGGCAAAGTTTTAAACTAAGAGTTTGTTAGCTTCTTACTGGAGCTCTGCCTCGTAAGATGGTAAGCAGTGTGAAAAGGTGAGACATCAAAAAATGCTTTGATTTGTGTCTATAAATAGATCTATTCACATTCATGAGAAATATATAATTAAAGATCAGAGTGGTGTATTC
Organism: Kryptolebias marmoratus; assembly: GCF_001649575.2. Lineage (NCBI taxonomy): Eukaryota > Metazoa > Chordata > Actinopteri > Cyprinodontiformes > Rivulidae > Kryptolebias > Kryptolebias marmoratus. The sequence goes on from NC_051439.1 coordinate 5,514,272, forward strand.
AGAGAAAGAGGTCTGTTGTTTCCCCACAAGGGGGCAAGGGAGCGGACCCTGTTGTGTTTTAATAAATCTCTGACAATGGGTGTAATGTAACATTGTATTTTACAAAATCTTAAAACCATAAAATGATTTTGTATGACTGTTTTGATATGACTGTTCTGCAGCGCTGATAAGCGAACAGGAAGGAGTTTACAGAGCTGTACCTCCTCCTGCCTCTCGACCTGCTGGCGAGTGATGGTCTCTGTGTGTTTGATGTGGATGTAATCTCTCTTCATCTGCTCCAGCAGCGTCGCTTTCATGAAAAACTATAAAAGAAATAAAAATAAAAAAACAGAAGAAATTTAGGTGGAGACAGCTGGAGACAAAGGTGACCTTAGAGCATAAAAACTAAAACGAGCACGGCAGCGTGGTACCTTGTACTTGTCCGATTCATTTTTTGAATGCAGGAACTGTTTGCTCATTTCTTGGCTGAGGATGGATACTGGGTTGTCCAGCTGGAACACACACACACACACACGTACAAAGCTAAAAGCTGACCCCTTGAATCAGTGATTTCACAATCAGCCAGCAGGAACATAACCACCTCAAATTACAGAGAAACGTAAGTGAATCCACACGAGGTGAAGAAAGAGCTTCAAATGAGCTACCTGGATGTTAAAGTGGTCCAAAATTGCTGTTAACTCTTCTTTCTTGTTTGAGACAATTTGACCTAAAACAGAAGACAGAAAAAGGCAGAAAACTGACCGACAGTGGTGATACACATCCTGCGAAAATGTGAGCTGGATAGCTTTCAGAGTATGTGCTGTTAATGATTCTCAGCTACTACCACACCAAGTTTCAGCTCAATATCTATTTTCAAAAGTTGACCAGTTGTAGAAGAGCATTCAAGGATTACATACTGAGAGTTTCACTCAAATTCATCCATTGGATTTTCTTTTTTTATAACAGACACGAGCAAAAACATTATTGCCCCTATGAATATTTGAGAAGATAAATTGCAGACCATTCTAAAATTAGAATAATAAATAATTGCTGAAGGACCATAACTCTGCATGGACGAGCTCTTCGGTAAATGCAGCTCAGCTTTTTCTTTAGGAAATAAAGAGCCACATGTAGAAAAGAACAGTTATTGTGAATGGATTCCTCAGATTGGTGGTACAAAACAGCAAATCCAAAGCGTTTATAAGTTTAAAAAAATAAAACCTACATGTGACAGAAGCTCTTTGTTTTCACGCCCAAGTGCATTTATTGAATCTAAAACTTGTCAAACGAGGTCTAAGAACGACCCACATCCGTGCACACTCACCTGATTTGTTCTTCAACTTGTAGCTCCGGGATCCATCGCTTAAGATGCGCTGCTCGACGGAGATGTAGTCGCCGTAGACGTCCTTTTTGTAGGCGTCTGCTCCTTTGTTTCTCAGCTTTACTGTTATATCTGCGGTGCTGAACAGCAGAACATCAGAACACTGAAGTTTGTGTCCCATCATACCTGGGAAACAACTGCAGTACTTCTAAAGTTCAACTAAACAGAACTAGAAGGGTGAACGCTGGGCGCTGAACATAATCTTTACTAAAGAAGCTGAAGGAGAGTTGTTAAAACTAAAAGAAGAAGAACACTGGCTTAAAGCTAAAAGGAGCAAAGTGCTAGTTACAAATTTAAAGTAACAAAACTCTAGCTAAGAGCTAAAACTAGGAGAACACTAGTTAAAAGCTAGAAAAATGGTAAATGGCTTGCACTTGTACAGCGCTTTATCTAGTCCAAGGACCCCAAAGCGTTTCACACTACATCCACCCATTCATCCACACACTGATGGTGGAGAGCTACACTGTAACCACAGCTGCCCTGGGGCAGGCCGACAGAAGTGAGGCTGCCATCACACCGGCGCCATCGAGCCCTCTGACCACCACCAGCAGGCAAGGACACAACGGCTGAGACTGACGCAGCGGGGGCTCGAACCGGCAACCTTCCAGGTACAGGACGAACCCCTGAGCCACTGCAGATCAATATTTAAACGCTAAAAAGTGTAAAACTCTAGCTAAAACCTAAAAAAAGCAAAATGATAGCTAGAAGCTAAACATAGAAAAAGACCAGCTAAATGCTACAATAAGCAAAACGCTACTTAAAACCAGCAAAAGGTTAGCTAAAAAGATAAAAATATCAAAAATCTGGTTAAAGGCTAAAAGTAGGAAAAGAAGACAAAAAAGAGCAAGTATGCTGAAGCTGATTTTAGAAAATAATGTTTTCAAAATAACTGAGGAGATGTCAGTGTATTTCTATGGGGAAGATATTTGTAATTAAAGTTTAATATTTAGGAAAATATCAAAGTTACAAAAAAACGATCATTGGAAAAGATTGCAAAATCTTATGGAAGAATAAAGACCAGGAGAACAACAGTGTGGACTCTGACTCAGCATTCACACAATTCTTATGGACTTACTTTTCACCGGCTTTCACAAAATCCTTCAGCGACACCCCTCTGTTTGTCACAGTGGCCTTTCCACCGAGGCCTACAATCAGGGCGGTGAGGATGGCACTTTTTCCACCTGAGAGACAAAACCCACAGAGAGGATCGCATTGCGGCACAGTTATGTACTGATTCACCGGTGGAGCAAGACGGCGGTATGCAAATATTCACAAATCACCCACGTTCAGAAACACAACAGCAAACAGCAAATCAGTGTAGCTGCTGTTCCTGCACCTGTCCACTGTTCACTGCAGTTCACACAAAAGCTTAAAAAAAGCATAGATTTCCTTCTTTATAGGGCTGATTTACAACAGCAATAAATAACAGCATAAATAATATTTTTATTATTGCACATTTATTTTACAAATAAAAATTCACTTGCAAATTTGATTTTATCTAGTTTTGCAAAATAAAACCATCATCATTTTTTTCTTTTTTTTTTTCTTGAAATATTATCTTTCAATGCAGTGTCATACATGTCCCTAATTTAATCATCTGAAAAGAACATAAAATAGCAAAGCTTTTTGTAGCTGTTCAGGTTTGGATATTTAGGGAGATTTGATCAACAATAAATACAATAAAATGATCAAAAGGAGATACAAAACAATGTATTATTAAAAGGTCCTAAATCAAAACAATTGCAGTATTTAAAAATGAACACAGTTCTGGTTCATCTTTAGCCAACTCTTAAGTCTTGAAGGGAACATTTTACTGTCAGTTATGGTCTTAAAATCAGACGGTAGTGAGTCCCAAAGCTTGCAACTCTTAACAGAGATGGCTGCCTGTCCAAAGGTCCTCCTGCAAAACGGTATTTTACAGTCACGATTTATGGTGCTTCTAGTGACTCTAATGTTGCTCTGTCTCTCAACAAATGTATATAATGGTTCAGGTGCTACATATTTTCTATTTATTATTTGGATATGTGCCAATAAGAGATGCAACATTAAAAAGAGTTTGTTTGCAAAAGATTTGAAAGTCTTACCCGGTTCAAAAGTTTGTGTGAGAAATTACCAACCTGTCCGTTAAAAATCCTCAGACTGATTGTGTAAAAACCATTAAAGATATCAATATGCCAGCTCAGACGTGCAAAGTTTAACTTTTTGTGACCGATTTCAACTCTGAGTGATGTGTCTGCTGTCGGAGCTCCAGAGCTCCAAAGAGGGCAGGGTTTTCTTATGGGTTTTGCCAAAGTCCAATTGATTTAATTTTTCCTTGTACTTTTTTTATTTGGAAATTTTGGCTATATTATCCAAAGTTCTGCTACCAAAGGTCAGAACAGAACAGAAAATAAAGGTGCTTCTTCACCTATGAACTGGCACCCTTAATGATAGCAGATTGTAGTCACAGAAAAAAAAAAAAGTACATTTCCAAGGCACCAGAAGGTGTCAGGATTCAAACGCGCGGGTCAAAGTGAGCAGTAGATCAGGAGCTCGAGAGATTTAGTTACTCACTTCCATTGTTGCCTACGATGAAGTTCACATGGGGCCCGAACTGGAACGGACCCAGAGAATGGTGGCACATAAAGTTTTTCAAAGTGATGCTCTCAATGAGACCGATGTCTCCCTACAGAAAAGTGACAATTCAGCCGTTACGGGGCCGGCAAGGCGGAAAGACGAGGACAGTGCTTTGAGGTTTGTGGAAAAATACTCACTGAAGCGGAGTGAGCAAAACTATTTGGAGGCGGTCCCTGACGGCTGGCATCATCTGGTGCATTTTCAGTAGTCACAGCTGTCAGTTTACGGACCTTCAGAGTAGCCTCTTCATGGATCACTTTACCTTTCCTCTTACTCATTTTGATAGATTCACTGAAATTCACACCAACCAGACCAGAGTTATTATTAGAATTAAAGGCCTAGGTTTCCTTGAAGGAATACATATTGCCATCGTTGCTACTACAACATCAAACCTTCACTCAATATCTGTATAAATGACTAAATTACAGCCATTTTTGTGTTGTCAGATAGCTGTAGCAGCCATCTTGAATTGGTTTGACTTCCAAAGTTAACCAGTTGTGGATGTACATTCAATGATTACTTCTTGAACGTTTAATTTGAATCTGTCCAGGGGTTCATGAGATATTTTGGTGCCAGACACACAAACACGGAGAAACAGGCAAAACACATTCTTGTCTGCCTTCCCCTTCTGGCGGTGGGCTGTGATGAATGTTTTTGAGTCTCCAGGATTGTAGTTTTAAGAAAAACAAACGCCTCAGGCTTAATAAACATCCTTCCACACATCTCATCTAATCGCTCTACATTTACTTTAATGCATAGTAATGTGTGTTTTATTAAAGAACATTAAACTAAAGGTTATAATTATATAAAAACTAGTTTCCTAAACAGTAAATCTGTAAATTAGGAGGTACTGTAAGCATTTGTAGAGAAGCGAGGAAGATGCAGCCTCCAACACGGAGGTGAACAAAGCTTCTCCGCGCAAAAATGATAATAAATCGTTGAAATGACAACAAACTCGGTCAAGTCTAAACACAGCGTGTAAAAGTCAACTGAACATCCTGTGTTTCCTCACCATTCTGCAATCCGATCTCAGTGAAGTGTTTCCCCTTTGCACAGAACAGGAGGACAGAAAGAGACAAGAAAACTTTTCCTAAACTTCAGCTTTCTTTTCGGCTCGAAGACCAAACGATTACCATTACTGGACTTCTTGCATGCGCAGTCCACAAAAAGTAAAACTCTGACCACGGGGATACGCTGGCACCACTTCCTGGTCTGACTAGAACCAAACACGGAACTTCCAGCGCGCTCTGTGATTGGCTCACAGCCTACCTGTGAGCGCGCGCGTCTTAAACGAGCGTCGTGTTGTCTTTTTTTTTAATGTAAAAAATTAGACACGTACACGGCACCATTTTAGGGCCTTCCTTGTCCGGAGATATCGACATTAGCTTGTAAGACAGCTTGCTGTGAGTCCCCTCCCTTGTAATTTATGACGCGTTTTCAATCATGAATAGCAATTAAAGGCTTTAAAAAGGCACCTGCGCACGCGCACATACCTCCTGCCAGCAATTTGTCGCGATGACAAGATGAGACACACGTAGCGTTCAACAAACACGGTGAGAAAAGAAAAACATACCTTAAAGTTGTAGCTTTGGGCTTTGTTTAGGCTGCAAAACACGCACGCATGACTGTGTGTGTGTGTGTGTGTGTGTGTGTGTGTGTGTGTGTGTGTGTTATTCTGAGCATGAGTCAAACACCTGCCAAGGCTTCCAGGAATGTCTCAACTATTTTAATTGACTAAAAATAGAGGTGAGTTAAAATACAAAAAATGAAACTGTATTTTTGGAAAACTTCAAAGTAAATGGATCTCAAAAATAGAAAATGAATGAGTTATCATGTGATTTAAGTCCTTTTTAAAGTAGTCTTAAAAAGACAAAAATGTGTCAAATTTTCTTCATACTTGTTTCAGAGAAAAATTAAAGGCCTTGTAGTCCTTGAAGGAATGCATATCTCCCGCCACCTTTCATGCCAGAGCTTTAAACGATCATCTTTTGATTTGTAGATGTACATCCTGTGATTACGCACTGAGTTTAATTAAAATTTGTCCCGTGGTTCATGAGATATTTTGCTAACACTACAGACAAACACACACAGGCAAATTCATTAGCACTTTTGCCTTTGGCGGTAGGTGATAAGTGGCAACATCTATCCCTCCTTATACAAACAAGGTGCATTGAAATGTTTATAATTTTCTACAAAAAGTTTTTATTTCATTTTTCTACAGATATTAAATTCTAGTTTAATTACCTCTGGGATTTTCAAAAATCATTAGGGATTTGTCTTCTGAGAAAACCAAATCCTTAGTTCTTTGGATGAATTCTAATATTGTTTCAGTTCTGTTAAAGAGTTGACATAATTTGCTATTTCTTTTTACAAAAGCATGTATTCATTTTCTGATGCTGCTTAATCCTATTCAGGATTGTAGACTTACTGAAGTATGTTTTTTAAATAATTTTAGAAGCTTTTGGGTGCAAAAAAAATCCTTTTAAATGCTTTAAAACTTTATTGAAAGGATCTTAAACAATAATATATATATTTTTTCCCCTTTTGCAGGTGTGTTTGAGCTGTTCCCCTAACAATGTGTTCCATTCCCGGACTTCCAACGCCAGGATCAGAGGTGCCTGTGCTCATCACACGGGTAAACCTTCAATCCAGTCAAGGTCTGCTGGAATTATGGGTTAACATGGACGATGGAAGGAAGCACATTTATGAGCAGATGAGGGAGGAAATTCAAATCCCCCAGAGTCAGTTTTACAGATCAGAAGGAAAACCAGGAGACCTCTGTGTAGTTTGCATCAGTGACACGTGGCACAGAGCTAGAATTGTGTCAATCCAAAGTGAAACTTACAATGTTTTTCTAATTGACCAAGGACGCCATTATGCCACCACGAGTGAAGCTTTAGCTTGGAGCAAGAGTGACAGTTGTCTACTTCCTCCTGAAACTGAATCTTGTATACTTGCAAATGTCATCTTTCTTCAAAAGGAGTGGCCGGAAACAGTCACAAAGTTTTTGATGTGTTTGCCAGGGAAGAAGTTTAGAGGACTGGTTCAGCATGTACTTATGCCAGACAGGATCATTCTCCTCGAGATACCGGTTCTTTCCAACTATATGTGTAAGCTTGGAGCTGCAAAGAAGATTAAAGCTGAGCAATTTAAAGAATTTGTGCAACAGTGTCTTCATGCAGTCAGAGAAGAATTCTCCGAGTCTTTTAGTTTAACACTGGAACCAGATCTTGATGTTAGTTGCCTCCCTGCCCAATGTGACCATTACTTTTACCCTGAACTGACGACGGACACCATTGAAACAGTTATTGTCACCGAAGTAATTGATCCGCTGAATATCTTTTGCCTGCTCTTCATTTTTTCCAAAGCCGTGAAACTGCTGTCTGAACAGCTCCACCAGCACTATGAAGAAAGCTCAGATTTTGGAGAAGCACAGCCACAGAGCTGCGGGGGTCCATGTGCAGCCAGAGGGACTGACGGCAAATGGCGCCGCTCTTTGCTAAAGCAAAACATTGCGACCAGTGAGGATACTGTAGAAGTCTTCCATGTGGATGAGGGAAAAACTGAACTGGTTAAAGCTGAAGACATCAGACCACTTCATGGAAAATTCCTGAAAATGCCCATTGTTACATATCTCTGTTCACTCAATAAAATACCAGATACCAGCAGAGAGGAGGCTGCAGACAAGACTGATGATTTAAAATCAATGCTCCTTAACCAGACAGTTGTGGCAAGGTTTGACCACTACAATAAACCTCAAGATGTCTATTATGTCACACTTTATGCACCTAATGCTGCATGTGTTAATGATATTTTTCTTGAAAAAGCTGGTCTTACTTCATCCTCTGAGTCTGAACAAGATTTAAATGTCCACAATGGAACTTCATTGTTTCCCAGTTCCTGTGAGGAAAAAGAATTCGTGGATTTACATTTCAAAACCAATGAACTTGATGATTTGCAGAAAGAAACTTCGCCAGGCACAAAAATGAGAGTGGGCAACGGTTGTACAGATGACTCATCTACTTCTGGCATTAATAATAATTATGTCAAAGGAAACCATGATGTTCCTGTCCCTTTACTACACAATAATGGACATCTTTCCACAAGTTTACTCTCTGAAGAACAAAATGCTTGTGATGACAGTGTGTTTGCTGTAGGAAAAACCGTTAATGTAAAAGTATCTTGCATAGAAAGTCCACAGAAGTTCTGGTGTCAAGCAACAGAAAGTGCTGATTCTTTTAGGCGACTTATGCAAGACCTTCAAACCCATTATGCATCTGGCTACTCTCAGCCTCTAGTGGAGTCTGTCTATGTTGCTCGTAATTCAGAGAATAAAATGTGGTACAGAGCAAGAATCATTGCAAGTCATGACGCCCCTACTGTTCATGTGAGATTTATAGATTATGGTCAAACTCAAAACGTTCCTTTGCGAGATGTGTGCCCCATTGATCCAGTTTTCTTACAGCTCAAAGCACAGGCTTTTCAATGCTGTTTATTCAGTCTGAAAAGTCCCTCTGATCACACTCCTGTTAGCTGGACTGATGCTGAATTTCACGAATTTCTGAAGTTTGTGGACCTGGGTACTTCATCAGACACAGACTTAAAATGTCTTGTGAAAGCTGTAACTTCTGATGAAGATGGTCTTCTACTTAACATGGTAGATATCCAAAGAGAATCTGAGAGTGTGTGCAAGCTCCTGGCTCAGAAATGTGCTCAGTCCTCGCCTCAGAAGCAATTTCCTTCAGTAGTCTCATTGGATGAATACTGTTACTCCACAGTTGACTTCGAGATGGGTGGGGAAGAAAAAGTGTTGGTAACCTCTTCGGTGACTGTCAGTCAATTCTACTGCCAACTGCACAGGAATTCACATGTGCTGGACAAACTGATGAAAAATATTGCAAAACTACTCAACAACCCACAGAGCGCAGATCACACCTTTGAACTTAACAGCATTTGCTTAGCTAGGCACATTGATAATCAGTGGTACAGAGGTCAGATAGTAGAGATGTCTCCAATTCTTAAAGTCCACTTTGTTGACTATGGAGACACTCTTGCTGTTCTTGAATCAAATATCCAACCTTTTCCATCAGAAGCAAGTGCTGCAAGGTTTGTTCCTGTGCAGGCTATTCCACTTGCACTATTTGATATGCCTGCAGATTTACCACCAGAAGTCAACCAGTGGTTTGCAGATTTTGCTGTTGGTCGTAGTTTTATGATTTCAGTTGTAGCAAAAAGTGATGAAGGAAAGCTAATTGTTGAGCTGTTTGATGGATCCCTGAATGTAAACATGATGGTCAAAGAGAAAGTTGAAAAACTGAAGCTAGCCAAGATGACTTGTATGAATAAACACAGTGACCAGCAACTTTCAGACAGCTCAAAAGCTCCTCTACCAAATGGGGACTGTACAACACAAGAACTCAACAGAGCATCAGCAATGAAAACGACTGAACAGAAAGAAGATCACAGCCGGAACAAACATAAAGACTTTCAACCACAGATAAACCAAGAACAAGTGGATGAAAGAAAACCAAGTTTGGATGATGTTCCTGACAAAGAAGCTGTGGCAGAGACTGTCATTCAGGGTTCTCACAACAACTTAAAAATGACCCCCCATTCCAATGATGCTTGCCCAGAAGGAAACTGTAAGATCTACAGGTACAAGTGGCCCAGTGTCCCCCAAAACACAACAGTGGATGTTTATGCTTCCTGCATTGTGGGACCAGATCACTTTTGGTGCCAGTACACCGACACAGAAGACCTCAATATTGTATCAAAGTTTGCTGAAGAGGCTGGGCAGGCACAAGATGCGATTTCCCCCCAGAAGCTGGAACCTGGCAGTCCATGTCTTGCTTTATTTTCCAGTGACAACCTGTGGTACAGAGCTCAGGTAATTCAGAAGGTAGACAAAACACTCAAAGTCCTGTTTGTTGATTATGGAAATGAGTCTAATGTTGACATAAATAATGTAAGATCACTGCCTTACAGTCTCCTAGAGATACCTCCTCAGGCATTTTTGTGCTGTTTGAATGGCTTTAATAAGTCAAGTGGCTCCTGGGATGACAAAGTTCACGATGAATTCCCCAATCTCTTAGTCAATAAGCATCTCAAAGTGAAAATTGTTGATCTGGAAAATGATTCAGTGATTGCAGTTCCGCGATATACAGTAACGACTGAATGTAATAAAGTTGTCATTAATAAAATATTGCAGAAATACTGGAAATCGGATTCTGTGGAACATTCAGTGACCAGTGTGACACGAACAAACATGTCACCTCAAAGTATTCAAACTGAGAGCAACAAAATTAACTTTGCTTCCAGAGAAGAAAAAAATACTTCCATGTACAATGTAAGTGACATGGTAGAAAATAAAACAAAAATGGTGTATGCATCCTGTATTTCTGAACCTAGTTTTTTCTGGTGTCAGTTAGCCAACACTGAGGATCTAGATAAAGTGTCCCAGCTTGCTCAGGAGGCTGGACAGGCAGAAGAAAACATGATACTTCCTGAGATCGTTGGTCCTGGCAGTCTATGCCTCGCTCTGTTTCCTACTGACAACCAGTGGCACAGAGCTCAGGTAGTTCGTAAAAGTGAGGAAACACTCCATGTTCTGTTTGTTGATTATGGAAATGAGTCTGAAGTTGACATCAAGAATGTGAGACCTTTGACCCAGAGTCTCCTGGAGATGGCTCCTCAGGCCTTTTTGTGCTGTCTGAGTGGATTTGATGAGTCCAAAGGCTCCTGGGAGGATGAAGCCTATGATGTCTTTTATAATCTTCTTGTTGATAAACCCCTGAAACTGACAGTGTTGAGTAGGACGGACCATTCAGAGATTCCGGTTCCTCAATATTCAGTTAAAATGGAACAAGAAGGAGTGGTTGTGAATATGCTAATGGAGAAATACTGGAGATCAGAAAGTCTGGAAACAGGTTAGTAGACTGTAAGTTGGTTTTAAACCAAAGATTTAAGACTTTTTGTTCTTTTGGATTGGCTTCATGGTTTCTTTTTCAGTTGACCAAGATGAAACCCTGAATATCGACAAGACTTCTGGTATTTAAAATGACCATCTGCCTAATGACAGGTAGGGCTCCATTTATTATTTCTTCTCTCTTTTTTTCTTATATGGTAAAAAATAATTGCACATATGCATTTTTGGCTAAAAGCCAAGAATTTCTTGAAAAAATGCATATCATCCACCACCTTTCATGCCAGATTTTTAAACTAAGATCATTTTATGATGAGAAATGGCTAATAACTGTTTTGGTCAAACCTTAAAAATGTATAATGTATAATTTCATGCAGTATTGTAATATCTCATGTGGTCTTGCATGGTCTGTTACCAGATAAAGTGTGCGTTGTGAATGACTATCAGCTACAACCAAGCCAGATTTTAGCTTACTATCTGTAAAATTGTCCGAGTTAGCCATGTACATCAATTTGCTGTAGTGGTGGAAAATTTCATGAAAATCTGTCATACAAGATATTTTTTAATGCAGAGTTGATTCCAATAATTGATGGCAAAGTATTACACATAGATCTTGTTTGATCAGTTAGCAGTCAAAGTATAATTTGGGGATCAGTCTGAACTATTACCTCGCCAAACTTTAGCTCAATATCTGTAAAATTGACTGATTTATAACCATTTGTGTTTAAGATTGCTTTGCTGTGGCAGCCATCTTGAATCAGGTTGACTTCAAAAGTTAATCAGTTGTAGATGTCAACTTAGTGATCACTATCTGAGAGCTTCATTAAATTCTGTTCAGTGTTTCATGAAATGTTATGCTAACCTTACAGAAAAATGAACACACATGGGCCATGATCGCTTCACTTTCTGCAGTGGGCGATGTTAAGATCAAATAGCTAATTCCACATGAAACTGTCAAAATTTAGTTCCTACAAATTTTAATGATTATGAACATTCTTTTAATGTCATTTTTTGTTGTTGTTTTTTCCAGCTTCTGACCCATGTAAATGCCTTTGAAGAAGCAAAGCTGGGATTGATTTGTCATATAATCCATTAATTCTTTATTGTCTTGTAGAGATTTCTCTATGTGAAATGGTTTTCATGAAATAAATGTGCATCAGCAAACATTTTGTGAATGAGTTTTATGATTTCCTTCCCCAAGTTTATTGGAAAAGGTTGAACAAACACCTCTGCGGGCTGTACAACTACAATCCATCATCAAAGGGTGAAGGCAGATATGTTTTTTCCCATATCTGTATGTTTTTATGCTGGTCTCGCACCATATTTCATGAACCAATGGACAGACTTTTATGGAACTTTTAAAAAGAAATCATTGGATGCACATCTTCGACTGATTAACTTTTCCAGTCGGTCCAATTCAAGATAGCAGCCACAGCTAATTGGCATTAGTCGACACAAAAATTGCTATAACTCAGTCATTTTTACAGCTATTGAGCTCAAATTTGGTGTGGTAGTAGCTGAGAGTGATCCCTAACACATATTGAGCACTGAGCATCAGAGCTTTGTTTAAAGTTTTGCCATTAACTATTCAGCGTAAACTAGCAAATATTAGCAAAATATTTCATCAGCCAATGGACCTTTAATTTATTTACTTTTTAAATTTTTTTTTTTCTATTTTTAACATGCTAACAGTTAAACACTCCACCACCCTGGCACCTACCCTAATCAAACAAACTGAAGAAAATTAGAAAAAAAAATTAATTTAAGAACCAACGGTCTAAATGCACATACACTCCCATACACATTATTTATTTGCATATATTCACACCTAAAATGCATCACTGTAGTACTCATTTCAGAATGAGCTGATATCCTGTACCTTTAACATAGGACAGAAACAGATTTACAGATTTATTTATTTCAGTTTAAGAAAATAAAGTACTTCTCTAATCCAGCTTGTGTATATATAGGTGGAGCTGCAGATTTCCAGTTTAGCAGTATTAGCCTCCACCGACAAGCTGGAAATGGGATTCAACTGTTGTGGCATGAGGTGAAGCCCTGTAGCTGTGAAACTTTTCAGTAACAGCAGGCTACCAGGGCCGTCGGGAGCTTGTGCTGCCTGAATTGGGTCTGTTAGCGTTCTATTAAAGTGTTTGTTGCAGCCGTTTGCCCGAGGATGGTATACGTATGTTCTGTTGAGCTTCATGCCACGTTCACTCATGAAGTCAGCAAAACATCAGACTTGTGGTTCATGAGATATTTTGATAACAGAGTTAACTCCAAAGGGTTGAAGACACATTTTTCTACAAATAAAGATTATGCTAAATCTGTTAGCACTTAGAATATGTGTTGAGGATCAGTCTGTCCTACTACCACACCAAATATTTGCGCATTACTTGTAAAATTGACTGAATTATAGCCGTTTTTTGTGTTTTTAAGGTCAGTTAGCTGTGGCAGCCATCTGATTATTACCACATATGTAAAAGTCCAATGATTACTTTGAAAGTTTCATTAAACTTGTTCTAACATTTAATTTGGTAAACTAAATTAACAGTTACCGGTTCATCTGCATGATCAGAAACACTTAATGCTTATCTCCAGAAGAGACTCAGAGGTTTGCTGACACAAAATAACATTTTGATGTTATAAACATCAGTGTTTCAGTTGGAAACAGTTTTCTTTACCTGCTAGAAAATGATCAGAACAAAGGTTTGTTAAAATATTTACACACACAATTACCTATGTAGATGCATAAACAATTTAAGCAAAAGCTAAGTTTTGAGTAGCTAATGGTCTCATGTTGAATCCTTTTTTATTGGAAAACTTGACTTAGTTCAGATATACCCTGGTTTTCCTCTACAAACACAGCAGATGGCAGCGTTACTTTTCACAAGCTTCAGGTTAAAGCATCGGCCATTTTGGTTTCATAAACCGTTGCTAGGCAACGACTGAAGCGACATGACAGAGCTGCACCAAGCGGCTGCAGCAGGAGATTATCAAAAGGTTAAAGAACTTCTGTCGCAGGAGAAATGCTGTCCCGATCAGAGAGACATCGACTGGAGCTACAAGACTCCTCTTCATTGGGCAGCAACTAAAGGTAAAGATGACTCATTCTCTGTCACACACACCTGCAAGTGTTTCTGTTGTTTTAGTATCAGGTTACAGGATGGCTCCCTCCTCTGCTGATTGCAGACCTGTAACCTGTAAAAGACTATATTCCTCTCTTTCACTGTGCAAATTTTGGACTTGGATAAACTGCTGTTAAATATTTGTCATATATAATCTTAATTTAGAAAAAAGTTGTAAAATGTGAACGTAAAAATAAATATTTAACTTTTTGTCTCATTCACTTCAATTTATTCAAGACAGGCTACTTTAATTCCTTCATTTCAGACATGCCTCTCGTAAAAATAAATTGAATGCCTAGAACTCTTTGAAGAAATACACGCCGCCCCCGCAGCAGAAAAAGTTTGAGAACCACTGTACTAACTGATTGAGCAAGATTTTTCTTTTTTTTTTTTTTTTGACTTTTTACACTCAAGCACTTTAACTTGTGATACAATTTTAATTAAAACGATGGCTGGAACTGTTGGTGTCAACAAAGTGTTCACAAACTATCTCATGATCCAATTGATGAATTACTTTCATAAAGTAAGAAGTGGGTGTACCTCTACAACTGATTAGCTTTTGGAGTCAACCCATTTTAAGGTGGCCTGCACACCTAATTGGCACTAGCGAATAAAACAATGACTATAGTTCAGACAATTTTATACATATCAAGCTAAAATTTGGAGCGGTAGTAGCTATGAATAATTCCAAACAATTACTGAGAGTCATTCCCAACTCATACTGCAAGCAGCTGTGCCTCAGGAGGAAGAGTGGTCATCTGTCAATCGGAGAGTTAGCGGTTCAATTTCAGCTTCCTGCACTGCATGCCGAAGTGTCCTTGGGCGAGACACTGAACCCCAAAATAGTTATAACTCCATCATGTCTCAACATAAGATGATCTTAGTTTAAACTCAGGCATGAAAGATGGCGGGTGAGCTACATTTCTTCAAGGAATGCTAGGCCTTTGGTTTTTTGGAGTTTGAATAAAATTCTACAAAGCATTAGAAAACCTCATCATCTTTATACAGACATATACCCCTTTAACAAATAATTCCTCTAATACTGTAAAATAAACTCAAGAAATCCTCACAGTGAAGAAGCTGGTAAGTGGAAGTGTATGGTAGTCCTGTGTGTTTTATTATTAAACTTGTCAGGATATGTTTTTATCAGTTTAATTGATAAATTGTTTGATCTAAACTTGCTCTGTCCTTTGGTGCACATTTTGCTTTTTTACAAGGAAACTCTTCCAAAAGCATGTAGACAATCATAAGAATCCTCTATTAAAAAGGTTATATTTAGTAAACAGGTTTTTAAATGTATATTTTTAATCACCCTTCCTTTTGCTCAGGACACACAGAGATTGTCAGGCTCCTTATAGAACACGGAGCCAGGCCGTGTCTGAGAACGGAGCACGGTTGGACACCGGCCCACTTCGCTGCAGAGTCTGGTCGGCTGGCTGTGCTGCGGCTGCTGCACTCCCTCCACGCACCCATAGACAAGGAGGACTGCTGTGGAGACAGACCAGTCAGGATGGCCGAAATATATGGACACCAAGACTGCGTCCGATTCCTTAAAAAGTACGACACAAAGCCCAGATTCTTACATTTGTCTTGTTTAATGCAGCTTATTTACAGCAATGTTTGAGAACAATGAACACACTACCCTGTTTTTGAACACTGCAGGGCGGAGACGGAGTGTCAGGCCTACCGCAGGAAAGCGGCTCAGGAAGGGATTTCCATGGATGACACAGACGAGGAATGGGCAGAACAAAGCAAAATAAATCAAAAGTAACAGATCTTCTAAAAGCAGCAATTAGAAATAGACCTTTGCACAATATAGTTAGCTAATTATTGTATTTATTTAAGCCTTGTGCACTAAAAATTCACACGTTAAGAATGTAACACACAATATCGCTCTACTCACATTTGACATTTGTATATGTCATCTAACCAAACGTCATCTAACCAAATAAGAACTGATGCAAAATGCAGTTTAAGTGAATGTTAATGTCTGAAGAGGAAATAAATGTAACAGATCAAAAAGTAATTCAGGATATATACAGGACATTTGGAAGCCTGACAATCAACCAAAATAAACAGTCACACCAAAGAGTAAATGGACTTCATTTTAAGCATCAATCCTAACTTCACAGGTAAATATGGCTTGTTAGGAGGTTACATGTTTATTTCTTGAATGACTCTGACTTTGTGGCTGTGCTTTCGCTGATGCTGGAAACTGGAACCTGGATATCAGACAAAATGTTTGTGAAGTTAACAGTATTTTTTTTTTCAGTGCTTTACATGCATGCAAATGTAGTGGTTCACTTACTGTCCTCCTGAAGCGCTTCAGTACTGCCTCCCGAGTCTGTCGAAATTGTAATGAAACAGCTTTAATGATACTGTACTGTAAGTCCATTAAATTACACTTTCAAAAAAATCAGCCATTATTACTGATGTATCTAGTCATATTAAGTCTGACATTTTGAAGTTTGTCATTGTGGTCATAGGAAAAAAACAGTCTACCCTTTTAGCTCTAGCGTTTTGCATGTCAAGACAAAACAACAGCGATCTGAATTTTACCACGTTCTAAAATTATTCAAGTCTAACCTCAGGTGAACAAAACCACACAATAGATTCCACAGTGTCGTTATTTATTAAACAGAAACAACGCTGATAAGCAGAAGTGTGTGAAAAGCTGATTCCAGCCTCTGATCCAGCAGCTGGTAGAAACCTTTGGCAGCAATAACTCTCAGTAGTGGTTTTCTGTAGGACGTTATCAGTCTTTCACGTGACTGTGGAAGATTTTTGGCCCATTCTCCTTTCCAGCGCTGCTTCAGTTCATTGAGGTTTGCAGACATTTGTTTCTGCTCGGCTCGGTTAAGATCCCACCATGGCTAAATATCTCTACTTTGGTCTCATCTGTCCAAAGGATGTTGCAGAAGTCATGTGATTCATTCAGATGAAACTTTTGTCAAGTTGTTCTGCCGCGTTGTTTTTAAAGAGTTCCTCTACTGCAGACTTTCTAAACAAGTCATACTTGTTCAGTCTTCTTCTAGTTATCCTGTCATGACCTTTGACCTTTAACCTGCTAACTCAGGTCTGCAGAGTCTGAGATGGAGCTCTTTTCTCTTTGCATTGCACGGTCTGACCTCGGGGTGAATTTGCTGGGATGTCCATTCCCGGGAAGATTGGCAGCTGTTTCAATTGTTTTCCACTTGTGAATAATAATTTTTCTCACCGTAAACTGATGGACTCTTAATAGTTTGGAAATGACCCTTAACCCTTCTGAGAATAACGGGCCTTGGCATTGTATTAACACACACCTGTATATTCCAGAGCAGCAACTTAGGTGCATTTGGTCAGCAGCTTGTTCCCAATGTCCCTGTTAAATACTACAGAAGCATCAAGGGTAGACTTTGTTTCTCACATGTAGCATATCTTTTCTGACTTTGCTTATGTTAAATAACGACACAGTGGAATTTGTTGTGTGTTTTTGTACACTTGAGATTAGATTTTAATCATTTTAGAACCTGGTAAAGCCCAGATGTAAAATAGTTCCAGTTATATTTCTCTGTCATTATTATGTTGTTGGTCAAAAGCTAGGAGGTTTGAGAAGAACTGCAGTAGAACCTGAGCCGTCTGAATTTTATTTATTTATTTTCACTAACTTACCATTCTGTCGCCGAAGTATGAGGTCAACAAAATGAAAAGACCCTGCAATTGAAAGACATTTTACTTTAGAAAAACACTGTTAATGGTTGAGGTTTTCTGTTACATTTCATAAATAATGTTGACCCTACCTGGAAGGCATTCAGCACGACAAAGATATAATTGACCACATCAGCCTGGATGCCGCTTGTGAGGTCGATAATCATTGTAGCTAATCCAAAAACCCACGTCACGCCAAAGATTGGAGTCAGAAGAATGACTGACCTCAGAACAGTTTTGGCGGCTGCCTTCTCCTTTTCTTGTGACATGTCTGCATTCTGATTGTGGCTTAAAAGCTTCATAATAACCACTAGCATGGAGAACACATTGATGAAAACAATTGTAGCAACTGGAATGACAAATGTATAAATGGAGCCCTTGAAAAGCCCACTGTAAACTAGCCAGCAGGTATCTTTTGAGTAGTAAACGCCTTCGCTTCCTGCGCCGTAGCTAAGAAACGTGACGAAAACAACGATCACGGGGCAGCCATAGCCCAGAGCTAACGAGAACCGCAGGTAGCTTTTCTTGCTCACTTTATGGAACAAGAAAACTGTTTGATGAAGAAGTGTGGTGCTGAGACACAGCATCCAGAAGAACATAGCCAGATAACAGAAATGCTTCAGCACCGCAGAGGTTCTACACCAGGCCTCTGTGATGCTTTTTGTTTCAGACGATGCTAAGAAGCAAGCGTTACCGACCAGCAAACACAGAGAAATGTTCACATGGGCAGTGTGGCGTAGATACAAAGTGTTTGTTTTAACGACATCGCTCCAGACAACCAGTTCTATCAACAGGCCGATGAACAGCGATACGATTGATATTCCAAGACCAACGTAGGTCACCTGTTCTAACCATAGGACTTTCAGGGGCTCTTTTGACATTAGGACGGCAAATGAGGAGAGATGGTTGCAGATGCAGCTATCCTCGTTGTCAGGGCCACCCCATTGGCACCCTTCTGATGACCATTTGTTTTTGTCCCTGTAGACACAAGTTATTTTAACATTACGTGGCCTTGCTTTGAGCAGCCCAAATTTAATATTAACCTCTGTGTTACTGCGTTGTTTTCCATCTGTAGTTGCTGCCACAACAATACTATTGATCTCTGTAGAATTATCATCGTTGGGCAAATACTTATGCAGGGATTTGAAACCTGTTGTTTTGACTACGCTTGAATTTTCAATGCCAAGTGTAACATTGAAAACAGAGTTATTGTATTGGCCACTGCCCTCAGACACTTCTAGATTTGACTTTTTACTCCCTCCTGTTATGTTTGCTATCTTAACTAATGTCTCAACCGAATTCAAATACGTATCAGCCATCGAAGAGATGTTTCCAGAAGTCGTCGTGTTCCATGAGCTTTCGAGAGTGTCATTCAGCAGGTTACTGGAGGAGTCCAGAAAGTTCTGAAAAGAAAAAAATTAAATGGATGGGTTAAAAATGTATGCATATTACTATAAGCGTTAAACACATATTTGTCGTAAATACATTAACACTGTATTAAGTTTAAATTTGCAAACGTTCAAAAGGGTTTTCATCTATCCATTTTTTACAGTCCCCTTTCCATGTAGGGTAGAGCTGGTGCTCATCTCCAGCAGTTATTGGGCGAGAGGCGGAGTACACCCCCTCCATCACCCGATCACATGGAGACGCTCACACCTGGTGACAATTCAGAGTTACCAATCAACTTTAAATTCATATCTAGTCTGTGGGAGGAAACCAGAGTACTCTGAGAAAACGCATGTATGCATGGGGAGAGCGTGCAAGGGCTTCAGGTGTTTTAGCAACTCTTAGATTTTGCACTGTAAGGAAAGTAAACAGGAAGTGGGAATACAATTAAATACAATATATCCTAAAGAGAAAATGACTAAATCTACATCCATTGAATATTACTCGTGATTTTCTTTCATGAAATTATTATAACTTTAAATAGGGAGTTGTAGTATCTCACTCTTCAACTACATGTTATTTTTATGTCCACAAATAATTAAATCAAAGTAGTTAAAGATTCTGTGAAACTTACATCTACTGCTGTGTTATTTTGGATGAGACAGCAATTGGACAGCTTGGTCTGCAAGGTGTCGAGTACTTGGACTGAGGTATATATATTGGCACGAGTATTTAATTTAGCTGTCTTAGTGACATTATTGAAGCGAGAAAATACTATTGCAGTATTCATATCCAGCTCGCCAAGTCCAATGTCGCTAATCTGTAAACACAGTAAAGATTAGTCAAAACTATACCAATTAAAAACATCAAATTTATCAAAAAAAGGCTAAATAATACTTTAAATCTTAGTCAGAAAACACTCTTTTTTTGTACATATTAAGTAAGATGTAAAGTAAAAGCAAACAAAGTTTAAAGTAAAGTACATTTTCAAACAAAAACAACCTTAATGTGTTCCTTTAGGTTCTGCTGCTGTAATAAGGTAAAGTATGAGATAACTTTTCAGTAGCAATACATAATACAGCCCGGTACATACCTGGTATTAGGTAAGTACAAGGTACAGTACAGTACTTTCTTATTGCTGTGAGATTTTGTGTGCTTTTTAGCTTGTTCTGCACAATATTGAATACTTCGACTGAGGTACGTGTGTTGTACCTGGTAAGTAGCAGGTATATACATACTCAGCATGTACTAGGTTGTATTATGTAGTACTTTTATCATTTCTATGAAATGTTAAAAAGCTGATAAGTGAAGAGAGTTTACGCACTTTGGCACTCATCAGCACATCACTTAGGTCCTGATTCACGCACTCCGAAACCGGCTCTTCCCACTTTTCCTGACTGAAAAAAATAGATAGCAATTGAATTTCTCAACACAAAAACAACTTTTCATCGAATCTTTGCATATTTCTTTTTTTTTTTTTTGATTATTTGCTTTCGAGAGTACAACCAGTTATGATGATGGCATAGTGTGGTGATAGAAGTGATCAATGTTTCATTTTTACCTATTGCACTTCCTTTTTTTTACTCCAGCCTGATTCCTGCATTTTATTTCAGCTGTAAAATCAGCCTTGGTGTCTTCCCATTCATACTCACCTGCGCAGTACTTTCCATCAGCTATTTAACAGAAGAAAGGTTAAAGATGTCATTTAGTTTTCTCATTCACTGTAGACAGATCTGACAGGAACAGTTTGTAACAAGAAAACTTTAGGAAAAGAAAAAAACTGTTAAAGGGATAGTTAGGTTATTTTTAAAGTGACGTTCTGTCTAATAGTTATTAATAGCCAGTCCAAAATTTTAGATACCATCAGGTACAGACAACTTTATCGATAATTGACTATAAAATTAAAATCAGTTTTACCATTAATATTAGTGTGAATTCTTTTTGTGAAATAATACAGGAAAAAATCTGTAAAGGTGTTTCTATTTACAGTAATACAAAACCATTGTGCAAGCATAGTGACTACTTAAGTGCAATAAAGTTCAATATAATTTACATGAAGATCAACAATTAAAATGGAAAGAAAGGTTTTTATAATGTTAGAAAGCAGTATTTGTTTTAACAATATTTAAACTAATACATACCATGTATGATTTCGAAATGGAATTCTTTGCTGGTTGTTTGACCACACATATTAGTAAATGTGCATGATGCTACTGCCCTAGTAGAACTTTCATTGCTTGATTTATCACATGTAATAAATTTTTTAGCTGTGTAGATATGTGTTCGTTCACCTGCAACAATTACATATTCATGATAGATATTGTGAAGAAAAAATTGCACAGAAAAAGTCATTGAACAAGATGATTGAATCAAAGAGAATTTTCTTACCAAAATTATTTTTCCCTTGTATGGCATGTTCTGACCACGTCACAGTATAATTTTCGTTGGTTCTGTCTATTTCACAGCTAATTTCTACTAACAATACATCATCTGAAGTTCTGCAGCGTGGAAATGATGGCTTTGTGGAAACTGTAATCTTTGGTATGAGACATATATCCATTGTAGCATTGGCTTTGTGTCTTATAATTGCTGAATTGTTTTTTTGTACAAACACACATAAGTACTCTCCTGTGGGAAAAAAACACAAGATTAAAGCCACCATATGTAGAACAAGTTTATATATTTTATCACAATATTCTATTCCAAAGGCTTGAACATGGTATTGGGATTACATTAAAAGCTCTCAAATGGTTTAAATCAAAATTATCTGATTCCAATTTGTTCAAGTTACTAATTAATCTTTTTCACACACCAGATTTAGTCATGGAGTTCCTCAGGGTTCAGTGTTTGGATCAATACTTTTTACTTTATATATGCTTCCATGGGGAAAAGTTATTAGACAGCATGGGATAAATTTCCATTGTTATGCTAATGAAACTAGGGGCTGCAGTAGTTCGGTGGTCAGTGTTAGGGTCTCATAATCCTGAGACTGAGGGTTCAAGCCCAGGATGCATCAGAAAGGGAATCTGGCGTAAAACAATTGATAAATCTTTTGTTGTGGCAAGCAAACTGCAGATGAGAGGAGCCAAAAAAAAACCTAATGATACTCATTTATGTTAATACCTGAAACCCTAGTTAGTTACTTAGACTACAAGCTTGTCTTAAAGAGAGCCTGGATGTCTCTTAACCCTATAACGCCAAACGTATCATATGTGATACATGAGTTTTTGAGACCTCCAAATGAGCAGTGTGACATTTTTTTCCCTAAAAAACCCGATGTATACAATTAGACACATGTAGTGCACTGATAATCCAACAGGGGGCAGTAACTTTCTCACCAGAGGCCTTTCCACTGATGCTACAAGACTGCCATCTCAAAGGACTGGGACACATGCGGTTTCAGCAGGAAAACTTTGCCAATTTTAGAAGGTTAAGGTAAGAAAAAAAAATTTGTTTTTGGGTGAACTATCAATAGGAACACTTACTGAGTTGATGCAATGTAAAATTACTTAGTATTTTATCATAATTTTTTTGTAAAACCGTGTTGAAAAGTGATGTATCAAATTTGATACAGTGGGTCAGTTAACTCGAAAAATCAGTCAATTGTCTTTTTTATTGTACTTCATGTATTTTACATCACGTCAAGCAATGTACAGTCTTTTTTCATATAAACTAATGACATGTTTGCATGTTCATAATTTGGTATATTTATAGCTTAAAAATAGATATGCAACTTGCACCTTTTGCTTATTTTCATTGAAATCTGACCAATTCAAAGATAAAATAAACACTGTTTTTTTGTGCATGTGTGTTTTTTTTTAGATGGCAAAGACATACACTGTTGAAGATATTCTAAATATGATTATGGATGGGAATTCAAGTGACATCGAGCAGGTAGGAAAACCTCACAAGTGGGGTTCAAGATGTGGGGACGTGGTGGGCAAAGTGGCTATCTATATGACTTTGATGTGTGCCAAGGGAGAGGAAATCTTGACCAAGAGAAATCTGATGTTGGTGCTACAGGAGATGTTGTCCTGAAAATGACCTCAACCCTTCCAGCAGGAAAGAATCACAAAGTTTTTGCTGACAATTTCTTTACGTCAGTTTCATTGGTAGAGCACTTGAAACAAAGAGGAATCTACTACATAGGCACAGTCCGAATGAACAGGGTGAAGAATTGCCAACTGATGGATGAGAAAAAACTGAAGAAAAAGGGAAGAGGGTCACTGGATTTCAGAGTAAACCAGGAAAACAACATCATTGTGAGATGGTATGACAACAAAGCTGTGAACCTGCTCTCTTCTTTTGTTGGTGTTGAACCACTGGGCAGTGTGAAGCGTTGGGATCGAAAAGCCAAAACCCACATAATGGTTCCCAGACCGGCCATTGTTGACACTTACAACAGGTTCATGGGAGGCATTGACCTTCTTGATATGCTTTCTGCACTGTACAAGTTCAGCATTAGATCCCGAAGATGGTACATCTACATTTGGTGGCACACCATCACAGTGGCAGTAATCAATGCATGGATCCGCTACAGAAGAGATCTGGAGAAACTGCATCCCAGGCAGAAACACCTGCCCCTGCGAAGGTTTCAGGCCTCTGTTGCCACTGCCCTCACAAGTGCACGAAAGGTCAAAAAGTGTGGCAGACCTTTGTCCTCTCCGGAAGCAACGCCAACCCCTCCTAGGAGGAGGAAAACCACTGAGTTGCCCCCTGATGTGAGAAAGGATGGCCTCAATCATTTCCCAACATGGGAAACCCGACAGAGATGCAAGCACTGTGTGGGCCACTTTGCCCATGTGTTCTGTGAGAAATGCAGAGTGCATCTTTGTCTGAACAAGGACAGAAACTGTTTCCAAGCCTATCATATTGCAAAATAAAAGGTTGTGAGCCACAATATGTGTAAAAAAATAACCGAAATGTTATGTTCTCGAGACTGCCACCCTGCCAGTTCCATTGGTGGATTTGTTATTACTGCATTGTTGTAGCACTTTTTATGTTTGGAATTAACAATTTATCTAAGTTATTTGTGTTTTATTATGTTTTTTTTTGTTCAAGAAAAAATCATCTTTGAGCATTGTGACCCGATGTATCAAATATGATACAAAATAAAACTCATATATGGAAAATGATATTTGAAAAAAAAAATTTTTGTTTGTTCAGAGGGACCAATAAAGGCTCCAGTTTCAAAGAATTGGAATTTTCTGTCAGTTATTTCATATTGTGGGCTTTACAGGGTTAATTTTCCATTTTTAAACTCAGACAAGTTTTGCTAGGCGTTTAACATTTAATTTACATTATTACAAATAATTATCTTTCATCAGTTTGTTGCACTATTTTTATAGACAATCTTAGTTATGCTATTTCTGAATTAAAATGGGGCTGAAACAAGTGTACCTTCCCAGAGTTCATTAACAGAATTGAGTAGGACTCTGCTCTCTCTCTGTTGGATTGTCACAGTGGAGACGGTTCCATTAGTGATGGTAAAATGCTCGCCGCTTTTGTTGAGTTTCCATTCTGGTTGGGCTCCCAGGTCCTCCTTTGTTGTACACGTGATGCTGGTGTTCTTGTTATAATGCACAGCCTCACTTGGTACAGTTAAAATGACAAACCCTGTGAAAATAGGGGCAAAAATAGAGCTAAATAGAAGAACTAGAATGAAAGAATCCCAGAGGTCACTGCTGTTATTTATAATTACCTGTTGTCTCCAACTCAAGTGAGCCCTCAAGAAGGTTAGTCAGGTTTACTGATCTGTCAATTAGATCTTCAGACTTGAGGTCGGAGATAATCTTCATTTCAAAATCTACAACAACGCTTCCAAAACTTTTGTCAAGAAGAGAATTTTTTTTCAAAAACTGAATGCAAGTGTCTGTAAAACAACTAAAAAATGTACTTTTTTGTAAACACAACAACTACCTGTATCGTTTTATTGTTAAAGTGTCAAATCCTTTTAGGGTAGAGTAAACTTTCTTCATCTAAAATGAGAAGAATTGAGTTAGTTTCATTGTTAATTTCATCATTTCTGATTTTGAAAAGTAACAGAATTATAAATTTATTCATGAATTATTTTTATCTTACGTTTTCTATCATTTCACTGTTACAATCCTTAAAAGTTTTTGAATTTTTATCTGTCAGACACACTTGATACTCTGATCTTTTAGTGGAGATTTTCCCTGTGACATGAACTGTAAAAAATGTAAAAAAGAAAAAAATGTTAAAAAATATTAGGCTTGCTTTGATGTTTTTTGTATGTAACGCACACAGAGCTGTGAAGAAATGTTTCACCTCTTACAGATTTCCTCTGTTTTTGCTAATTTTGTCACTCTTATTTGTGTCAGCAAACAATCATTAGTATATGACAAAAGAACCTGAGTAAAAACTAAACTTTTTCAATGATTATTTCATTAATAAGGGAAAAAACTATCCTAACCAACCTGGCCCTGTGTGAAAAAGTTACTTCCCTCCTCGTTAAATCATAAATTAACTATAATTTATTTTGGAAGCTGAGTTCAGTTTCACTGTCACACCGAGGCCTGATTAGTCCCAGACCTGTAGCATAAATCCCTTAAACAGGTCCATTATCCACCAATGGAGAAAACTTTGGACGGCCCAGGGTGGTCCGGCTGACCAAAGATCCAGGAGGTCCCACAAGAACCCAGAACAACATCTAAAGCTCTGCAGGCTTCAGTTGGCTCAGTTAAAGTCAGAGTTCATGATCTAACAATAAGAAAGAGACATAAAAATGGCCTCCATGGGGAGTTCCGAGGCCAAACTACTGCTGAGCAAAACGAACACAAAGATCAAAACATCTTAATGATTCCAAAGACTATTTAGAACTGATGAGACAAAAGTGGAACATATCAGAAGATGTGCATCCCATTCCATCCATCTATCCATTTCTTTTAACCACTTTTCTGTGCAGGGTCACGGGGAGCTGGTGTCCATCTCCGGCAGCCATTGTGCGAGAGACAGGGAGACACCGTGGACATGTCCATTACAGGGCCACGTAGGAACAAACTAGACAAACAACCATTCACCCTCTCACTCACACCTAGGGACAATTTTAGAGTTACCAATAAACCTAAAATGCATGTTTTTGGTTAGAAACCAGAGTACTCAAAGACAATCTGCAACCTTTTTGCTCCAAGGCGACAGCTCTAACCACTGAGCCACCGTGCTTCCTATGTTCTATTACATCTAGCATAAAACTAACATTTCATTTCAGAAAAATAGCATCATATCCATAGTCAGTCATGTTGGTGGTAGTGTGATGGTCTGAAGCTGCTTTGCTGCTTCAGGAGCTCGATGACTTGCTGAAATTGATGGAACTATGAATTCTGCTCTCTACCTGATAATCCTGAAGGAAAAACAATGATCTAAATGAGCTAAATTCCTCCACAGCCACAGAAAGACTCATCGCCACTTACTGCAAACTCTTGATTGTAGTTGTTGCCGCCAAGAAAGGCACAACCAGTTAATACAGGGGTGGGCAACCCTGGTCCTTGAGAGCCACCATCCTGCAGGTTTTACTTGTTTCTCTGCTCCAAGACACCTGATTTGAATCAGTGTGTCATTAACAGGCTTCTGCAGAACATGAAGAGGTGATTTAACCACTGAATCACGTGTGTTGGAACAGAGAAACAAGGAAAACATGCAGGATGGTGGCCCTCGAGGACCAGGATTGCCCACCCCTGAGTTATTGGGTTTAAGAGGAAGTTCATTTTTCACATAGGGACAGGTTGGTCAATAATAAGTTAAATAATCATTTAAAAGCCGCATTTTGTATTCATTTTGTCTGATATTAAGAGCTGGTTTTGATCTGAAATGTGTGTGACAAAAAAGAAAGAACAGAAGTTATCTTTAAGGGGGTGAATACCTTTTCACAGCACTTTATATGTTTAATGAATGACATTTACCTGTACTGTTTGAAATGCACATCAGAGATGAGCTTCTTGATAAGGAACATGAAGTTTCACCACAGCACATTTCAGCCTTACAAGCGTCATCGCTCCACCTGTGGCCTGACATGCATTCACAGCTTTTGAGTGTAGAAAATTCCTCATTTGTGCAGTCTTGTTAACAAACAAAAAGGAGAAAGATAAATGCTTTTACTCTTTTTGAAAATCTGAAATTGTAGGATTGGGAATACGTAATTGTAGATTTTACTTGTTGTCATTTTGAGTTCTTCGATTTGCAGGTTTCTGTCGCTCACAAAAAAGCCTGAAAGTTTCTCACTGATGTTCGAAAAGACATTTTGGTCGATTGTCAGTGTGGCGTAATATATTTGTGTCGAGTTCTCTGAAACGTACAAATAAGAAGTTCAAATACATTTAGCAACGATATCACATTGAAATAAATGTGCTCATTTTCACAATCAAAGAAACCAATTTACTCGCTTCTGCAGCCTGTAAAAGAAAAAAAACAGTTTAGTAAAAATTATTGGTAAGATTTTACATTTTGAGAATCTTTTATGTGATTTTGACAAACCTGGCAGATGTTAATGCCCAGTATGTAAATAAATATAGAGAGCCACATCTTGCTCCTGTAAAAAAGTTATTATTTTAAGTTATTTTAGCTGAAAATGAAATCCTCACAATTCTACATCAACAAAGTTTACACTGTTTGTTTCTGAAGGCTTTGAGGAAAATTAAACTTTTTATTTATTATTAGACTCATAGATGCTGATATGGAAAATGGTTTAAGTATAAGGAAGTTTAAGTATCTTTACTTAAAAGAATTAACAAAATCAAAACAGCTAAATGTAACATAGTCCAGAGCAGAAGTATGATTAACTCTGACTTCAGTTCTGAAACTTACAATTAAGCTTGAAATGTATAATAATAATAAACTAAACATTACATACATACTGAATTGACTTTAGAAAATAACCTGTATATGTATAATTTATATATAATTGCATTTTTAAAATTTATTTAGGTAAAAACAGTCACTATAGGTAACTGTCTAAGGTTCATTTTCAAACTATTCATTTAAAATCTAATGTCTTTTTAAGTTAGGATGACAAAAATAAGTTGAACATAGATTCACATGTAACCTCTGAACCGGAACAACAAGAAGAGCAGAAAAGTAATAACCCCTGTTTTAGTACTTTTGATCAGAATTCAAACTACCACCCTAATTCTGACAAAGTTGGACAGCTGGAGGAGCATTTTGTAACTAATTAGGTTCATTGTCAACATGTCAGTAAGAAGACTGGGTGTAAAAAGAGGATTTTAGAGGCTGAGTCTCTCAGAAGTAAAGATGGGCAGAGGTTCACCAGTCTGTGAAAAACTGTCTAAAAATATTGGAACAATTTCAGATTAATGTTCCTCAACAGAAAATTAGAAGCACCTTAAATACCCCATCATCTACAGTTCATGATATCATGAAAAGATTTAAAGAATCTGTAGAAATCTCTGAGCTCAAAGAACAAGATTGAAAGTCAGTATTGGTTCCTGTGATCTTGGGGCCCTCAGGGGCCACTGCATTAAAAACAGGTCTGATTCTGTTCTGGACATCACTGCATGGACTCAGGATGAGGTTTGCAAAGCATTACATTCTGGTTTTATTCACATTTTACACAACATCCCACCTTTGCTGAAATTGGGGTGATATTTCAATCCTGAAGAATGAGCTGTTTTATTTCTGCTGAAGCCAGTTAACCTGCCTGTGTATCATCTTACAATTGGTGTTTTAAAATGATGCAAATTTAACTTTAGAAAGTTTATTTCCAAAAATGTATTTTTTTGTTGTTTTTCAATCAGGCTTCTTTGAACCACTTTCTGTTTTTTTCTGCTCGGCATTATGCAGCTACTTCAGTAGATTTAAAGAACTGAAAACCAATGTTTTATTAGAACAACTTCAGCCCACATCATTTTTATTATTATTAAACACAAATTTAAATGTTTAATAACTATCTTTGCTTGTATTACTGAAAGATTTCTGCTTTTTACTCAAAGACTTATTTCATATCAGCTTTAAACTTTGATCATGGCTCAACCTGCATCTAAACAATATTTTTGCCTGTGTGTGTGTGTGTGTGTACACATTTGTCTGCAAAATATTTCATGGGCTGCTGGATGGAATTTAATAAAACCTTTAGAAAGTAATCACTGAATGTACATTTATTACTGTTTAACTTTTGGAGTCAGTTCAATTCAAAATCGTTGACACTACTAATCAACATTAGTCAACACAAAAATCAATACAACTCAGTCAATTTTACAGATATTGCCTTCAAATTTGGCATAGTAGTAGCTCAGAGTGATCCTTAACACATACTCTAGATGCCAACACATATAGCAAAATCTTGCATGAAATTGCACATAAAATTATTTATATGGTTTGACCAAAACAGCTACGACTTTCTCAACATAAAATGATCTCAGTTTAAAACTCTGGCTTGAAAGGCGGTGGGTGATATGCAAAATTGTTTTACAGACAGGCCTCTATTCATCCACAGGACGTTTTATAAGGCACCATAAAGACAAAGTTTTATACTTGCTTAGAACAACATGAGTCAGTGCTGTAAAAACAGAAATAAAGGACAATAGTAAATTATTGAAGGTTTACGGTTGCTCAAAGCAAACAGAGTTGCCTCTGTGACAGTGGGGAGATGTTAAAGTCCAAGAAAAAACAATAATTCGGTTTTATCAGAGTGAAGTTATGAGACACTAACCCTGAAACAGCATGAAGACAAACCCACATGATGACGGTGTAATGTCTGTTTGAAAGTGTGCGTTTAAGCAAATGAATTAGGTGCATTTTACTAACAACAGCTCAGTGCCGAATTATAAATGCTCTAAGTTAAACTATGACAAACTGGGTGCAAATGTTTGGGGATACATTTAAACCATTTTGGAAACTTTGTCATCTAGGATACAAAATATAAAATTAAAGGCCACAAAACTTTTTTTTTTGCTAAGTTTTACATCACTTTATTTTATCCTTCAAACTTTATCTCCAGAAAACAGTTTTTCTTTTCAGGGTTTCTGCTCATGTTTCCTGTTTGTTTATAGTCGTGGAGGTTTCACATTATCTGAACTCTTGAAATGTAAAAACACAAAAACAAAGATGGCATTCAGAGCCACAATTTGAGTCGTTACGACAAGACTTACAGACTAAAAAAAAAGTATTAAATGCATGAATAAATACAGAAAAATACAAATTAACAAGCAATTGAATACATTTGAAAAGGCTCAGTTTTGTAAATGCTCTGGCCACTATTCTATTCTAACCATCCACACATCTTTAAAGAAAACAGGTCAATATATGTTCTTAAATAATGAATAAATGAAGAGCAGCTGACCTGTGTTTCTTGATGCACCTCAGTGAATCTTCACAGCAACATTGCCAAACGTCAGGAGGTCCTCTCTGTGCCAAACAGCAGCAGAATTATGGGAAAGTCAGTGACGCTGGGAAGTATTGTTGCTGAGAAATGCAAAAAAAACCTCATTTGACTATCAAAACTGGACACTTCCTGCTGTTTGTACCATAAATCATCAGCGTACAGAACAAAACAGAGTCTGACATTTTATCTCATTTCCATCTTTTGTGAAACACATACAGGATTGTAAAAAAAATTGTACCCTACTGCTGATTGGCAGCTTTATCAGGATGTATTAGAAGTTTATAAATGATGAATACTTTCAGCATCTGATCACGTGTCAAACTCAAGGCCCGCGGGCCAGATCCAGCCCTTGGTAACAATTTGTCTGGACCCAAAGTATTTTTTCAATAAATATTGATATTGGTCCTCAGCTAGGACCAAGTTTTTCATTTTACACCCCTTATCTGGATGAAAATAAATATATATATATTAAAGGGCTAGCATTCTTCGAAGGAATGCATATCGCCCACTGCCTTTCATGACAAACACTTAAACTACGATTATCTTATATCAAAGCTGTTTTTGGTTCATCTTGAAAAGAGCAACATGCACCTTGTCATGAAAAATTGCAAAATATTATGCTCATCTTTTAGCTCAATGTTTGTAAAACTAACAGCGTTATAGTCATTTTTGTGTTAGGTTAGTTGGCTGTGTTGGCCATGTTGAATTATGTTTGCTTTATAAATTAATCAGTTGTAGAGCCACATCCGATGGTGAATTCCTGGAAGTTTCATTAGAATCTGTCTATGTCAGGGGGAGGCAATCCTGGTCCTCTAAAGCCACTATCCTGCCTGTGTTACTTGTTTTCCTGATTCAGTGGTTAAATCACCTCTTCATGTTCTGCAGAAGCCTGTTAATCACCCACTGATTCAAATCAGGTGTGCTGCAGTTTCTGCAAGTAAAACCTGCAGGATGGTGGCCCTCTAGGACCAGGGTTGGCTCCTGACTCCTGGTCGATGTCATGATCTGTGGATCATGGTTGTTGTTTATTTTGGGTTTTTGATATAATTGATTCAGTTTATTTTAGTCATCATGTTTCTTGCATTTTCTTTTTACATACCTTTCTTGTTTGTCATTTAGACTGCATGTCTGAAATCCTAACTCCCTGTTAACCATTCACACCTGCTCCTCATATTCATTAGTCTCAGCTGTCTCCATTTATGAACACTCCTCCCAGTCCTCAACAACTCCTCCCTCTATCATACTGTTTGTTTCCATGTTCCTTTTTTGTTACTGTGTGTAATAGCTTGTTCCTCTGCCTGCTGAAATGGTGTTGTTTTTCCCCACTGATGCCTGCCTTTAAATCAGATTCATTCCTTTCTGGAATGCTGAAAATAAATAAATAAGAATGCAGCGCTGAATGACTTTGCTGAAACTTGCTGAAGAAGCTGAAACTGAATTGTTAAAGCCAAAAATAGCAAAACAATAGCAAAAAGTAGCATAAGGCTAGCTAAAGAATAATAACAAAATCTACCTAAAAGTAGCAAAAGCTAAAAGCTAAACTAGGACAGCTAAATCCTAATAGTAGCAAAATACCAGCTAAAAGCATTAAAGGGCAAGCTAGAAGCAGCAGAAGGCTGGTTAAAAGTTAAATTGGGCAAAATACAAGCTAAAAGTAGAATAAGAAAAACAATGCATATATATATATTCTCTTATATAATATATTCTCTTCTTCTTCACATAAACACTTTTACATATCCTTCACATATCATCCCTTTTCCACACAAGCTTATATGCTTTCTGTCGATCACATAATTTGGCTGTCAATAATTCGAAGGATGCAATCTCAGCCGTAGCTTTTATCCACTCTCTATAATCTGGCCTTTCTTGGCCTTTCCATTTGCCGAGGATCACCTTCGCCGCTGCAGTAAATCCAGTTAGCACCAGAGCAAAAGCATATTTGGAGACATTTGCCAAACAAGACCTGTCTCTTAACACACCTAGCTGAACAGATTCAGGTGCATGTGTGCCTAGCCGTTTTCCCACTGTTTTTATAATCTTTTGCCAGAAAGGTAATATCAGAGGACATGCCCACATTATTTTGTATTTCTATAAAAAAAAATTGCAAATAACAATAAACATTTTGAAAAGAAAAAAAAAAGCTGCAAAACCCAAAAGTCATGTCACTCCTCTCCTGAATGAGCTGAATGTTCTGCTGCATGACTGGATGGCTGAAGTAGTGCTGGAAAACATCAGCCTTGTTTCTAAAGAAACAATGTGAAATGGACAGGAGTTTCTGCTCGTTTATGAAAATGTTTTTCCTGACTCTTGTCATCTTTGGTGCATATTTTTTCACAATACCAAACCTTTATTCTTTTTCAAAATTTTATATTTCATTTTTCCAGTCTATATTTTCAAAGAAATGTGGTTTAAATAACTTTTAAATCATTGTGTTTTGCTTTTTTCCCCCTTTGCATTAGGTGTTAAGTGCTTTTAAACGAGATTAACTTTTATTTTGCTTTGAAGGTGAAAAGAGTTTTAGAACACCGGGCTTATGTAAAAAAGTAAGAGTTTTGTTATTTTTTTTCCCCTGTTTTTGAAGTAATAAAGTATTGTTATCCATCACTAATAATAAAAAAAGCTGTGTCTTCTAAACAGATCAACACCTCACCCAGGTACTTTAAGGCCAAGTCTTTTCCAGCTTTTTAGGTTTTCATTTTCAGACTTTGCAGCACGTGTTGGTGTACAACGTTCACACAACAGTGCAGAGCAGTTTTGCCTAGGACTCTTCCTTTTACTGCCTCTGGCATGCAAACATCGACACTCAACAAAGACAGGATTTGTGTAAAATAAAACGAACATTCAGTTCAGCGCTATAAAGAACATCTTTCAGTCTGTGGTTTGAGCAAAACCAATAAACATTACACAGAATGATGTCCCTACTACACTTTTAGACTTTAAACTCTGTTAGAACTGAGTTATAAAAGACTTATTATGTAAGTTTATCCACAACATAAATGAACAAATTCTGTAAACTAAGTAAACTTTTTTCATTTAGCACCTTTATTAAATAAAATCACAAAGTGCTTTACAGAAATACAGATACAACAAAACAAACAGTAAGAACAGCTGATAAAAACAGTAAGCAGAACATTTAACTAAAAGCTTGTCTGAATAAAAACATCTTAAGCTGCTTTTTAAAGACAGCCACACAGAGAAGCAGGGGCAGGTCCTTCCACAGCCTGGGGGCTTCGGGTCACCCTGAGTTTGAAACTGGGTCTTAGGGACCTTTAGGAGCTTCAGGGCTGAAGAATAACGAATCAACATTTCAGTGATGTATTGGAGGGCCTGTCCATTTAAAGCTATAAAAGTCAAAACTAATTTTTTTAAAAAGAGTTTGACAGGTAGCCAGTGTAGAGAAGATAAAACTGGTGTAATGTGTGACTTTCTGTCAGAAGCCAACTGGAGACGAGCGACAGCAGATTTGTTCAAAGAAGTCAAAAGGGGCATTACAGTAATCTAAACGAGAAGAAATAAAAGCATGATTAATCATCTCCAGGTCAGATATGGATAACATTGCCCTCAATTTAGAAATATTTCTCAAAGGATAAAAGCAACTTGTTACCAGAAGTCTTGAACGTCTATCCAGAGACAGTGACGGGTCAAACAGAACACCAAGGTTTTTGAGGCTGGGCTGAGAAGAGGAGCCCAGAGGAGAACCGAGGTGTCGCTTCATCCAAGGAACTTTCTGCTCAGAAGCAATGATCAGGCTGTCAGTTTTACTAGAATTCAACTGAAGGTGGTTGTTAGCTAGCCAGGCTTTAATATAGGAAACACAATTTAGTAATTCAGCTAATTTGTGTAATTCTGAATCATAGAAGGAGCAGTACAGTTGAATGTCGTCAGTATGCAAATGGTAAGACACCTTTTTAAAGCTGCTGTTAATCTTTCCAAGGGGGCTGATCTATAAAAGGAACTAAATAGGACCCAAGACTGAACCCTGAGGAACACCACACAGTAACGGAGTGATCTTAGACAGCATGTTTTTTGCAAACATGGAAAAGGTTCTGTTGCTTAAAAAGGAATAAAACCACTTAAGAACAGTTCCAGAAATCCCTATCTCATTTCGATGTGTTTCGGTCAAACACCAGAATTTTGTGGTTGACTGTGTCAAAAGCTGATGACAAATCCAACAAAACCAATACACTGCACTGACCAGAGTCTGCAGCCATCAATGTTTCATTAGAGACTTTTAACAAGGCAGTCTCTGTCGAGTGCATCTTGCGGAAACCAGACTGAAACTCATCCAGGATATTATTATTATTTTGTAAGACAGTCGTCAGCTGCCCAGCCACTAATTTCTCCAGAATTTTGGCAAGAAAAGGCAATTTTGATATTAGCTTGTAATTGCATAGCTCATTGGGGTCCAAACTGGGCTTTTGGGCTTAATACTGTTTGTTTCAAAAAGCATGGAACTGACCAAGTTGAAAATGAAATGTTAATTAATTTGACAATATATGGGCTAACAATATCAGAAACCTTACAACCAAATGGGCATCTCCCTGGTTAAATAAAGGCTTTAAAAAATACTCAAACAATAAATTGCTCTTGGCTGTATTTTAGTCTTTATTACAAAATTATTTTGAGGAAGTATACTAAAATTAACTATTCAAGTACAATCCTAATTTTGAAACAGTTGCATTGTCTTGCTGAAATATACAAGGCCTTCCCTGAAATAAAATGTCTGGATGGGAGAGGGTTCTAAAACCTGGATATACTATATCCTTCTGCATTGATGGGGTCTTTCCAGATGCGTAAACTGCTCATGCCAGAGGCACTAATGCACCCCCATACCATCAGAGAGGCAGATGTTTTAACTGTGTGCTGATAACAGGCTGATGGTCCCTGTCCTCTTTAGTACAAAGGATATAATGTCCATAATTTTAGTTGTGACTTTGAGGATTTCTTTTTCTTCAGAATGGCAGAAAGAAGTTTCCATTTCCTGCAATATTATGCAGCAACTTCTTTTTACTCAGAGCCAGCGGTCTGTTACATTTGTCCACTTCATTTCTTGAGGTTTGGCTTGAACAGAACTGGAGTGATGGCGTTTTGTTTCCGTCAGCCTGCACATGTTGTGTCCCCACCTGTTCTCCCATCATCCTCTGCAGCAGGTACAGATGCTGCGCCACGTTTCTTCTCTGCCTCAGTTTCCTCAGTAACAGATGTGATACAAAATGGAACAAAGTACAACACTTAAAACAACACATATTGTCCGTCAGTAAAAGTACAGATGAAAATAACTCCATTTAAACTTCAGCAACAAACTCACTTACAGTAATTTGAATAATCGAGTTCAATAATTTACTTTCCGACACTGTTTCTAAAAACATCCATCCATTTTCTTTACCTGCTTCTCCTTTCCAGTCCCTTCCCGGGACAGAGACAAACGAGACAACCAACTATGCACCCTCTCTCTCACACCTAGGGACAACTTTGAGTTACCAATGAATCTGTGGGAGGAAACTGGAGAAGCCGAAATAAAACCCACGCGTTCTCGAGGAGAACAAGTAAACTCCAGCTAAAAAGGCCAGGAGGCGATGTTGCGACCTTGCTGTGAGGTGGCAGCTGCTCCACCATTTCTAAGAAGAGTAATGTCATATTGTATATAGTCATAACTGGTTTGTAAACTGAAAGCAACATTTTAATGGTTTAGTTGGCTGCAGTGAAGCCAATTCAATAGATTTATGGGCAATGAAATTATTTCACTTTAACAATATATAGTATTACGTTCATGTTATTATAGCCCTGCCCATAACAGTGAAATTAACATGTTACAGATCATTTTCTTTATAATGAATGGTGTAGCAAAAAACCTGTATAACAGAGACTCGAGGAATGATCAAACATAAAACCTGTGCAGCAACAAATGAAGCCCAATAAATATGAATTCAAAACCAAACACTTCTTATTACAAAATATTTAATTGTTTCTGTAAGAAAAAAACATTTTTCCTTTCTTTTCAGCTGCATTACAGTAATGACTTTATTATACAATTTTAACAAGTTTTTAATTTTAATCCAGTACATTAGACACTGAATGTGGCCTACAGCTCATTGAGCATAATTTAATTGTCAGGTCACAGTACGCTGCATCTTTTACAAATATAAAAACATATTCTTCAAACAAAGAAGCAGCCAATTGTTGAAATTACGAACTGTCAGTCACAGATCCAGTTAGAAATTATTTCTTGAGACCCGGATGTAAGGAGACTGAATAAAAAACTAAGTCCTGCCTGAACACTTTCTTTTTATATTAGACCAGAATTTTCAACTAAATTGCTCAGGGGGCCACAGGTAATGAAAGCCAGACATACAACAATTATAGTCATTAATTAAGGCTGGACGATATGGCCAAAATTTGTATCACGATATATTTCTTAATTTTGGTCGATACGATTTAATTCCGATATGGATATAAACAATATAAAAGCCTCAGAAAAACCTCCCAAGAACGCCAACAACAGATGCTTGTAAAACTAAAAATGATTTTGCCAAGTCTATGAAACTCCTCCAGTATAACATTTTAGAAATACAAACTGTACAATTAATGTTCACCTTTTATTTGTATTTAGCTTTCAAAGAAATTTCAAATCACCGTCAGATAAACATAAAACTCAACTTTGTCAATATTAATAGCTTTCACTTTAAACTACAACATAGGCTTATTATGTTATTCTTTTTAATTTAAACAAAGGTGCTTCAGCCAGGCTAAAACAATAAAAGTCCTCAGAATTGCTGCAATAAACAGAAAAGTTAGTTACATTTTTATGGCGTTTGAAGTTCTTGTCATAAGGCATGAATACAGCAATCTGCATTTGCTGCATGGGCTTCTTTTTTGACACAGCTGGGGTTGGGAGTGATGCTTCAAGGACAGGTTGGCTTAAACTTTTATGATGCTTCAGCTTATTCTATCAAGTGGAAACTCTTCAGATGGTGCAGCAGGTTTGATAGTTGGCACGACTCCTTGGCACATTTTGCATCACACTGAAACCTGAAGTTTATCAGATCTTAGATAACCAAACTACTTCCACACCACCCAATTAGTCTTTCCTCTCTTATCAACTCTGCTTTCTGTTCGCTTGTGAAAGCTTGCTCAGTCATGTTTGTATTACAGTCATGGGCACTCATTTTGTAGCTGCTCGGGCTGTGGTGTACATCATCACTCACGCAGCCAATGTGTTGCAGCTCTTTCTTTTTGGCTTGAATCGGTCACGCCGTGAACGTCAGCCCGTGAAACACTGTAATCATAGACTGTAATGTATATCAAAATATCGGAAATGTGCTTAAAACTCATATCACGGTTATTGAATAAAAATATATTGTGATATATATTGATATTGAATTTTTGTCCAGCCCTATCAATATGTAAATTTGATTTAAGATATACTTATTGAGATCTTATTGAGTGAGTTGTAGAGCCCTATCATACATCATCTATATAGCAGGATCAGCTCTCTGACAGGGCCGTAGCTACCACCGAGTACACCGAGGTCCAGACCTCAGTATTTTTCTGCTGTGTATATAATTAAAAAAATCAATCCAAACAAGGCTTTTGAACGGCATGGTTCTCTGCGTAGCTCCACCAGTTTCCTGTAGGAGGCGCTACAACTGTGTGCAGCTGCAGCTAAACTCAATGTCTACGAAGAAGAGCGCAGCTTTGCGTACCCTACTGCTAAAATAAAGACCAGAAGAAGAAGAGCGCAACCGAGGTAACTTGCTAAAAATATTCTCCTTCAATTCCACGAAGCTGAAGTTGGTTTCCGATTCAGAAAATGGCTAAAGGGCGATTCCACCTAATTTTTTACTACCTTCAGCATCTTTAATCTCCTCTAGTTAAAAAACTACAACACCTAGACACTTCAAACCTGGAGCAGATTATTCTGCACTGATTGCAGAACATTTAAAACCAAGTGTGTGATCTGTGAAACCTTCATCTGATTCCTGAAACCTCAATAAAGGGCGACTTCAGCACTTT
>NC_051439.1:5552786-5557976 GCF_001649575.2 Kryptolebias marmoratus
ATTTGATAAAAAGGTGAAATCTCTGCTAAAATCTTGTGTTTTGAATCAACATTCATATAAACTAATTCATGTCATTTCAGTGAGTCATCATGGTTGTGCCCTGAGTCCTCTGTTGCTTCAGATGAGGCTGATCCCCATGGATTTACAAACACAAACAAATACATCATATACACATTCAAGCCACTTGTTTTAAATAAATGCTTCTATTTTAATTAAGTTTTGGTCTTCATTGTAACTGATGTGCAGGGGGATAATGAGTGGTTGACCTCAGTATTTTTTAAAGTCTGGCTACGGCCCTGCTCTCTGATGGAAATGTTTGTCATTTCAGATTTTCTAAACGTTTCAATCACAGATCTTTTTTCCATTTAAAATCTAGTGTTTATTTTAAATGAACTCGTCAGTGGGCCAGACTGAGTTGGGTGTGGCCCCCGGGCCGTCAGTTGAATATCTCTGGCTTAGACTTTGCTGCCACGGTTCAAAGTGCAAAGCTGAAATACATGTAGATTACAAAACTGAGTTGTTGTTTTTTTTCCCTGAGGAAAATTTTTAGCTTCATGTGAGAAAGTGTGATATCACACAACTGTTTCATGTTCTACAAAAGGAGTGTAGGCCTCAGAGGAAACCCGGTCCGACTCCTCCGGTGATGGTGTCTGTCGTGGACACGTTGGCCCGTTCCTCTCTTTGTGTTGTGGAGGCAGCCTCTGTTGCTCTGAGGACTTGGAAGAAACAATGAAGCATAACACAGACAGACAGATTCAAAAACGGATTCAGGCCACATTTACACAACACCAAATATTTATCAACAGTTGTTTGATAATCGAGATTATACAAAAATGTGTGCAAATGCAGAAATCAGACCGCACCGACAGATGGGGATAACATCTGAACTAGAAAAATCTGCACTGTTTTGCAAAAATGCAGTGTGAATGCTGAGCACTGAATGACTTTGCTGAAATAAGCTAATAAAATAAAATAAAAAGGTGGAAATTAATTGAATTATAGCTGAATTTGAAGAAGGAGAGAAAGAAAAGGCATCAGGAGCAGAGAGATAGACAAAAAAAGCAGATGGAAAAAAACATAAGGAGACAGAAAAGACAAAACAGAAGCATGACCAGACAAAAAAAAAATGTATAAAAAAAAAGTCACAAAGAGGACATATAAGGAGACTAAAAAGACATGCAAAAGGAGAGATTGTTTGTCTTCTTTGTCTACGTCTTGAGCTACAGTTGTTTTGTTTTTAACCGTTTTTTTGGATTGGATGTACGTCCATCTACAACTGATAAACCTTTGGAGTCAACCTGATTCAAGATGGCTGCCACATCCAATCGACTGCAGCCAACACAAAAAAACACTATGACTCAGTTAATATGATGTGGTCATACCTGAGAGCCACTTATAAAACATCTGAATTCTTTCAAGGTTTGACCAAAAGATGATCTTAGTTTAAAACTTTATATCTTTTACACAGAAACCTGGTTCAACATGTCCAAACTAGTTCTATAAAAATGCTTCTCTGAAAATCACTGCAAAGACAATTTTAAATACAATAAAAATAAGAACGTAATCAAGTTTAACTTTGACATCAAACTTACAGGCCGTCTCAGAGGAGACACACAGCAGAGCTTCGTTTTGACGTGTTCAGGTAGAAAACAAAGCAGCTTCTCCACCAAAGGATAGATTGTACCCGGGGTCACATCCTCTTCTTTCATTGGACCTAAATAAAAAGATAATTATAAGTATTTTAAAGTTGAACATAAAAAGAGCATTCTGGATTACTGACAGGCGAAAAAGGTGAGGTGCCTACCTGTGAGGAAACTGATGATCAGCCCTACGAGGATGACTGTGACGCAGCTGAACGCACTGTACCACATGTAGGACAATGAGTAAAACCTCTTCAGCCCAGAGGGTCGCCTAAAGAACAAAGAGACGGTTTATCTGAGGGGTGAGCTCAGAGGTGACAACATGCAGTGCTGATGGAGGGACTCTCACCTCATCACGTCGCTGAATGCTGTCTGTAAGGCAGTCGTCGCGTTCTCCGACGGCAGGACGACGCCACAGTTGGGCGGCAGCTGTTTGGCATTATAAGTACGAGTGACGATGCTACCGATGCCGACCCAGAAAGCCGTGGCCAGTCCTGCACCCAGACCTGTCACTGCACCCTAAAAACAAAGGGAACACAGGAATATCAAATATTTTAAATATTAAACATATTGTTCTCAACTGCCGTCAAGTTTTAATGAGAAATACTTTCAAATTCTTTCATTAAGTGACCTTAGAACATTTATCGATAAAGTGATTTACTGTTTATTGTAATTACCACAGTAACGGAAAAAATAAAGTACACTTTTCAGTTCTAAAGTTTTACATATCCACTATAAACGGCAATCTAAAATGATTCAGTCTTGTTTTCATGGGCTAATGATAAAACTTGCAAAACTACCTGGAAAGGTTCAACTTACTGTGGAGTTGGCACATGGAAAAAACATCCCGAGACAAAACAGACCGAGAATAGGACCGCCAACCATCCCAAAGATTTTCAAAGCCACCTGAAGAACAAAAAATAGAGCTAATATTAGACAGAATTGTGGATTATAATTCGGTCAAACGCCACATGAGCTCACCTGTAAAACTGAGTCCCCCATGAGGTGAGTGAGATAAGCCATGGCCAGGCAGAGCAGCCCATAGGACAGAGCTTTTACGGAGACATGAGTTAAAACATTAGAACCGTCAGCTCTGTATCATCCACCGTTGGGTTTGAAGCTTCGGACAGCTCACCTAAAGCTTTGGACACCAGCGTCGCTCTCACCTCAGACATGGAGGGGAAATGGGGTTTGATGAGATCTTCCATTGTCACAGTGGCCAAAGAGTTAAAGGCGGACGAAATGGTGCTGGGTGGAAAATAAATAAATAAACAGTGGACATAACATTTTATTCAATCTTAAAGTTTTGTCCACCTACACCAGCATTAATGTTGGAAAGACACAGTTACTACCACCCTATTGTTGTGTTGGTAGTTGTAATAGCCATCTTAAATGGGGTTGATTCCAAAACTTAATCAGTTGTAGATGTACATCCAATCATTACTGATGCAGAGTTACATTAAAATCTGTCAAGTGGTTCATGAGATAGTTTGCTAAAAATACAGACAAGCACATGAGCAAAAACACCACTGTCCTTCAGCTGCAACGGATAATTAGATTGAATTCGACAGTATGACTGACATTGATTTGGACCTCTCAGTTTTTTGTTGTAAATTGGTGCTATAAAAATAACCTGAGCTGAAGCACTTATAAAAAAAAATGGAGGAATGTAAACAGCCAGTGTTATTTTTATCTAAGCCAGCGGGCAAAGTTTAACAAGTACGGCCATAATAATACGCCGTCAGAAAGTAGTGCAATCAAAATCCAAAACAGGAATTCCCCCACACAAAAATCATGACTACATGTGCTTAGACATGAATTACAGACAAGGTTATCACAAAGGGTTCACCTGTGGTCTTGACCTTTGACCCTGTGACCTTGAAATCAATAGGGATCAGCCTCGATCCATGAGGTGTCTAACTGTGCAGATTAACATTCCTACATTTCTTGGTTGCAGAGTAAGAGAATAAATAAGGTTTTCACAACGGGGTCACCTATGTCTTTGATCTTTTGACTTTGTGACCTCGAAATCAGTAGGGATCATCCTTGCCTCCTATGTATTTTGACACTTCTGTGTTAAAGGGTTATCAATTTAGAGCTCGGACAAGATATTGTCCACAGAGAGGGACAAACAAATGGACGGAACCATCAAATATTACATCCCATCTGAGGAAGGGTGTATAAAAAGTTCAGTTTCTCATAAAATCCTATTACAGATCAATTTATTTAATCACATAAAGGTTTCTGATCCCAAAGGATGTGCTGTTATTGTGACTTTAAGTCACTGAGATTTTTTTTTATCAGTCTGTTAAAGTGACGCCACTCTGTCATCTGAACACGACACAGTTTCACGCAGTCAGATTGCACACAGTGAACTACAGAAATGCCGAGTGCTGATTGAGTTTGCTGAAATCTGTTGAAGAAGCTGAAAGCTGGTAAAGCCAAAAGAAGCAGAACACTATCTAAAAGCTAAAAGGAACATAATGCTAGCTAAAAGAGCCAAAAGTAACAAAATTAAAAAATAAAAAAGCCAGCAATTTGAATTTGACCTTCATATTTTTAACCATATTTTCACTATTTATGAAATATTTTATCCCTCAGTGTGACATAATGCATCTTTAAGTAGTCCCACTTTGAGCCTTTCCAAATGGGAAATGGAAAAGTGTGTGGTGGAGGGAGATTTTTGTTAACTCTTCCTAATAAACAGTTAACTACTTCTAAGTTAAATGCCAGTCAATAATAAAGAGCAAAAATTTCCTTCTGCCAAATGTTAGATGTACCGATATCATGGAGGTGTACTGACATGAGGGAAAGTCCCGTACCTGAGAGCAGCGCTGAATAAACAAGCAACAAACAGTCCAGGCAGCCCAGGCAGGCCTTGCAGCATGTCCATCACAAAGTATATAACCATCTGTGCAAAACAAAACAACCATCACATCCTCCTGGCTTACAGTTTCATTTGCATACATTTATTTTACCACGAAAAACACAAGATAAATTTGACAATATTGCATCTGTGTGAATGTATAGATCCCACATTTACGTAACCAGTCAAATGTGATGTTAGGAAGTACTGTAAAATATGCAAATACTTGAGCTGTTGTAGTTTATGAACTTTGAGGGGTTTATTGGACTTTGCATAAAATTTCTCGACTTTTGTCAATGTAATCCTCTTGAGATCAAGTAGTAATAGTCGTCAAAGTTTTGGTTTTCTAAATTCAGTTTTAGTTTTTCCCAAATTTCACGTTTTTCACCTTAACATGTGGAGTAATTAAAATGCAACAATTAAAAAGTAAACTGGTCATTATTTTTTTTTTGTCATTTAACTGTTTATTGGTATTTTTCACAATTGTATATATATACAGGTGCTGGTCATAAAATTAGAATATCATGAAAAAGTAGTTTGATTTCAGTAATTCCATTTAAAAAGTGAAACTTGTATATTATATTCATACATTACATACAAACTCATATATTTCAAATGTTTATTTCGTTTAATTTTGATGATTACAAATGACAACAAATGAAAATCTCAAATTCATCATATCAG
>NC_051439.1:5572399-5581353 GCF_001649575.2 Kryptolebias marmoratus
GGTGTAGCCCCTTTCCTTC
Source organism: Kryptolebias marmoratus (assembly GCF_001649575.2). Classification (NCBI taxonomy): domain Eukaryota; kingdom Metazoa; phylum Chordata; class Actinopteri; order Cyprinodontiformes; family Rivulidae; genus Kryptolebias; species Kryptolebias marmoratus. Next base: position 5,572,419 of record NC_051439.1, read on the forward strand.
ATGTCCTGCGCTGCTGTCCTGGCACTGTTGTATATCTTCGTTCCGTTCTCCCAGTGAATCCGAATTTTAGCGAGTGGTGTCTGGAAACGTATTCCTTTCTCCTTCAATATTTTTTTAATCTCCTTATATGCCTTTCGTTTCTGCACAATCTCGGTCGGATAGTCATGGTCAAAGTAGATTTGTTTACCCGCTACCTGGATCTTTTTCTGCCAGGCTTTCTTCAAGATCGTTTCTTTGGTCTCAAATTGTTGAAAGTTAACCACGACTGACCTTGGTGCTGCATTCGGGTTCGGTTTTGGGGTGAGGGCTCGGTGGGCTCGTTGAATCTGGAGATCGATCCCCTCCGGAAGTTCAAGTTCCTTCTTAAAAAGTTGCTCCAGAAATGTAGCTGTGGATCTCCCTTCTACGTCTTCTGGTAAGCCGAAGATTCGGATATTGTTTCTCCTTGTTCTCCCTTCGAGATCAGTTAGTTTTTCCTGCATTCGTTGTATTTGTTCCACCATCTGCGTTAGCACCTCGTTAGCATCCGTCTTCCACTCCTCCACCTCCGCTATGCGCGTCTGTGCCTCGCTGATGCTAGCTCGCTGTGTCTGTAGCTCCTGGCCATTCTCGGACAGCTTACGGTCTATTTCTTGTCGAAGATTCGTTATTTCTTCCTTCATTTCTCTCTTCAGCTCGTCTTTAAATACAGCCAGCTCCAGGCACAGCTCTTGTTTAAGTGCTTTAATATCACCTCTGATAGCTGCGAGGCCATTTTGCAGCGTCTCCATGCTATCGTGTTCTTCCATTTCCTCTGCTGGATCTTTTTCGTGTTCGCTAGCTTCGTGCTCGGAGATTTCTTCCGTTACTGGCAGCTCTTCGGTTCTTTCTTGCTTTTTATAGTTTTTCCGGCTTCTTTTCTTGCTTATCCCACTCATGCTGTAGTTTTATCTATCGAGTTCGAGTTTTGTTGTGGGCATTTTTACCAGACTCTGGAGAGCTCTCTGACTATGCACCTACTCCCTCCGCCATCTTGTCGGAAAGCCAAACTGGTCATTATTTCAATTTCATATTTTGGCAAAAAGAAACTTTCAGTCCAACATAACATTCAATGTTTGATTAGGGAGATTAAAAATCTGCCTATAAGTCATTGATATATACAACGCTGATTTCAAAAAAGTTGAGACATTGTGCAAAATGTAAATAAAAACAGAATGCAATGATTTACAAAACTCACAAACCCATATTTTATTCACAATGGAGCATAGGAAACATCAAAAATTGAAACTAAGAAATTGGACCATTTTTAGGTAATTTTGAATTTGATGGTAGCAGCACTTGTCCAAAAAGTTGTTCCAGGTCCGTGTTTCCATTGTGAAGCCTCTCCTCTTCTTTTACCATCAGTCTGGAAACATCTAGGAACTGTTACCAACTAACCTAATTAATTAAAACAATGCTCCTCCAGCTGTTTTTTATTCATACCACTTTCTTTTTACAGCCTTTTGTTGGCACTGTCCTGACTTCTTTGGGATGTTTTGCTGCCATTAAGTTCAAATTTACCTTAATTTATGTCCATGAAATGGCATTAAACAGTTGTTCTGTCTGCTGTGTGCACTTGCCCGTTTTGGACGCCATCTTAGCTTCTCCACAGCGTCACAAATGTAAACAATGAACTGAATGGGCAGAGCGCACCTTAGTTGTTTTATATAACTATGGCTCTCCTCCACTCATCCCCTTGCTAACATGGCAGGAGCCTTTTCAATTGTTTGGGAAAATATATATATATACAAAAAAAAACTCTGTGACATTCCACGTTTTACAGTAAACTGAAACTTTTACATCCATTTCAGTGATTTTGTCTGTGTTCTCTGCATTAGTTTAATCGTAGGGCCCTAATGTGTGTGTGTAAGTGTCGTGCACTCACACACACACATCAGATGAAAAAGAATATTTGAACTCAGTGTTTGACGGAGTTACTTACTGCGTCTCTGGAGGAGTTCCTGAGTTTGTCAGTGTGGTCCTCTCCACAGTACCGAGCAAACATGACCAGCCCCATGATGCAGCTCAGAGCCAGGGCCAGCTGCAGGGAAGGGAACACCACGTAGCACGACCTGCAGGAAGAAAATGTTCTTCTGAAGCCTTACAAAAGGCTGAAATGGATATTCTTTGCTCAAGATCTTTAAATAGCTAGAGCTAGACACATGCTGCATGTTACATCACTTTATATTCTATATAATTCTCTGATTTTGCCATATTTATCATATTGTTGTGAAGCGTGGGGAGTAAATTACAAAAGCTCTTTACATCCAGTAATCATCCTACAGAAACGAGCCATTAGAATTATTCATAATGTTAGCTATTATGAGCACACAAACCTACTTTTCATAAAATCCAGAATTCTTAAATTTGACAAACTCGTAGAATTTAAAATTGCTCAATTTATGTTTAAAGTGTCTAAAAAGCTGCTACCTGAGCACATACAGTGTATGTTCTCTGACAGAGAAGGGGGGTATAACTTAAGGGGCCACTCAAATTTAAAGATCCGCAGTTTGCGAACAACAAGAAAAAGCGTCTGTATTTCAATTCATGGAGTAAAGTTATGGAATAAGTTAAATGAAGATTTAAAACAAAGAAATAGTTTAATACAATTTAAAAGAAAATACAAGGAAGTCATTTTTAACAGATATAGACATATGGGTGAGAGAAGGTAATAATGTGTATATCGAAGCTAACACTTGTGTCTATGGGTTTGGAAAGACAAACCAACATAAAATGAAAAAAATAATAATGTTGATAAGTAAACTTTGCATGTGTTTATGGGGTAGGAGTTAATAAGTTCTCACTTCTTCCTACTCCTTTTTTGAACATGACATGTTATGTTATGTTTTGTAAATGTGCATTATTTTATTTTATTTTTATTTTTTATTTTTATATCATGTTCGAAATAAACATTCTATTCTATTCTAAATGCTTGCATATATAATTGAAACTGGCCCTGCTTAAAATAATGTGTATAACCTTGCATGCCAAAGTTTTAAACAAAGATAATGCTTTTTTAGCTCAGAGTCTGTGACAGCGATGACTCTCAGCTACTATCACATCAATTCTTAGCACAATATCTGTAAGTTATAGCCATTTTGTGTTAACTAAGTTCGATTAGTTGTGGCAGCCGTCTTGAATTGGGCTGACTAACAAGAGTTTATTAGTTATAGATCTAAAGATTACTCTTTGAGGGTTTTAAGAAATTCTGCCCATTGCTTCATGAGATATTTGGTAAAAGACAGACAAACACACACATGCATAGACTCAGACAAAAATGGCATATTTTGCCTTTCGACTGCATGTTTAAAAGTTGAATCAGATGCATTTGGTCAAAGTCTGACCCGTTTAAATGTATCTGCTGAACTGTTGACGTAATTTATCAAATCTAAGAGTGCGATAAGTCTGCCAGTGCCCTCTGCTGTACAAACCCCGCATGTGTTAGGTAAAGATCTGGATTCTCTGAGGAGTTTCTTTCATAATATTTAGGAAAAGATAAGCTAATGTCGGGGGTGTTTTTAGTCCGTACCTGACAGCGTCTCTCTCTGTGCGTGAGCTCAGGTACCTTTGGACCTGAGCCTGGTTCACTCCGTACAGAGACAGCATGAGGAAAACCCCACCGACCCCGAGAGTCCAGAAAGTGTGTCTCTCTGTGGGATCTGGGTTTAAGCTAAAACAAACAAGGAGAGAGAAGCTGGTTTAAAGACTTCATTTGTTCAGAACAGACTTTTATTCAGAGTCGTGTTTAAGCATGAGCTGATAACTGGACATGTTCCAGAAATTACGTAAAGGGACTGAATGTGAAAATAAAACGGTTTGTAGCGCTCACTACAAACTTGCTGCAGACATTTGAGCAGATGTTCAAACAGAGCAACAATACTAAATTTACTGCTTCTTTTCTGCTGACATGCATGCTGCTTTTCAACCATTCCTGACTATAACATGAACCAGAGAAATTAGCATTTTCTGTGAAAACGAGTGTGATTGCTGAGCGCTGGATGACTGCTGAAATGTACTGAAGAAGCTGAAAGTAAGTTGGAAAGCTAAAGGAAGCAGAATACTAGCTAAAAGCTTAAAAGAGCAACACACTAGCTAATAGTCAAAGTAGTAAAATACTGGATAAAAGCTAAAATTACTAACAGATAGCTAAAAGTAACAAAAGCCGAGCTAAAAGCTAAAATTAAAAACACATCTTCAAACCGTCTCAGTCTGGCCTCTCTAACTTTATCTCCCAGTCCTTCAACCTGTGCTGGACCTCTGATGACCTCATTCCTAATCCTGTCCATCCTCGTCCCTCCCAAGGAGAACCTCAACATCCTCAGCTCTGCCTCTTCCTGTTCTGTCTCCTGTCTTTTTGTCCGTCCCACTGTCTCCAAACCGTGCTTCTCTGCCACTCCAGATTTCCTCATACAACACCACAGCTCCTCCCTCGGCGCCCTGTCATCACCTTAGTTTCCCTGTAGTTGCTACAACTCTGTGCATCCCCCTTGTTAAAGATTGGCACCAACACACTTCTCCATTCCTCGGGCATTTCCTCACTCTCAAAAATCCCATTGAATAGTCAAGTCAAAAACTTCCCTGTCATCTCTCCTAGACATTTCCATCCCTCCACTGGTATGACATCAGGTCCAGCTGCCTTCCCCTTTTCCATCTTCTTCAAAGCTTTCTGAACTTCATCCTCACTAATCTTTTCTACTTCCTGGTCCATAATTTCTATGACCTCTACTCTTCTTTCCATTTCATTATCTTTATTCATCAGCTCCTCAAAGTACTCCTTCCATCTTCGCTACCCTCAGTCCTTACACTCTTGACTTTCCTCTTCTCCCTCTGTTTCCTGGCACGTTTCCCTCCTTGTGGTCTTAATCCCAGGTCTCCCTCACCGTTTACCTGGGATTAGGACCGGCACAAGAGATACACTGGCTTGTGCTCTCTAGTTGCTGGTTTGCTCCAGAGTGGCTAAAAAGATGAAAGTAGTAAAAGGCTAGCACTAAGCTAAAAGTAGCAGAACAGTAGCTAAAAATTAAAAAGCATCAAAAGGCTAGAATGCTGAAGCAGATTTCAAAAAGAATGGTTTTGAAGGAAGAGATCTCAATGTATTTTAATAGAAAAAGCTTTTGTAAATAAAGTTAAATATTTTGAAAAGCATGAAAGTAACAGATGCCAAACGTCGTAGCACCCATCTCCTGAATGAGGTGAATGTTTTGATATTACTATGGTCAAAAAGAACAAAGTATGCAGAAAACATACAAAAAAAATAAAAAAACAACAGTGTAAAGGTGAATCTGCTGCTGTTCTCGCTAACTATTTTTACATCCTATTTTCTGCATCACCTCCTGCCTGTTGTGCTCCATACCCGGTCTTTTGCAGTTCAAAGTGAAAACTCCCTGTCTGTGTTTTTCTTCCCTCTACTCACTCCAGACCAGAGATGCGGTTTCCCTCCACCACCTTCTTCCAGACTTCTGACACGCCTCCGGTCCTCTGCACTCCGACCACTATAACAGCCAGCTGGCCCGCAAACATTACAACAGTCTGAAAGACATCTGTCCAGATGACGGCCTTCAAGCCCCCCTGAGAAGGACAGATACAAATGAAAGGCCTTCAGAAAGGAATGCATGTCACCCATCACCGTTCATGCCAGTGTTTTAGATTAAGATCATCTTATGATGCAAAAGTTATTTGTTTAGATCAAACCTTGTAATTGATATTATGCACAATGATGAGTGTGAGATTTCATTTGATCTGTTAGTGTTCAGAGTATACATTTGCAATGATGGTCAGCTACTACCACGATAAATTTTAGCTCAATGTCTGTCAGACTGGCTCAGTTACAGACATTTTTGTGTTTCCTAAAGTGAATTGGCTGTGGTGGCCATCCTAAATTGGACTCCAAAAGTTAATCAGTTATAGAAGGATGTCCAAAGATTATTTACTAAAAGGTTATTTAAGATCCATCCAATGGTTCATGAGATATTTTGCTAACAGATAGACAGAGTTGACTGCAAAAGGTTAATGGAAAAAATTTGAAACAAAGGTCTTGCACAGCCTGGTAGCACTCAAAATATGTGTTGGGGGATCAGTCTCAGCTACTACCACTAATTTTAGGTCATTAAGTGTTTTATTGACCAAATTATAGATATTTTTGTCATTTTTAAGGTCTGTTTACTGTGGCAGTCATCTTGAATCAGGTTTACTCTAAAAGTTAATCAGTTGTAGATATACGTCTAATGATCAATTTATGCAAGATTCACTAAAAGCTGTCCATTGGTTCATGAGATATTTTGCGAACAGACACACACATGGCCCAAATTATTATCTCCTGCCTTTGTCTTTTGTTGGCGGGCGATAAAAATATTGGCAAAAATCAGGCAAGTAATGGGTCCATCTCTACGGCAGATTTTCTGTCTCCTCACATGGAAGAAAAATTCTTACAGAAGTGAATAAATTCACAAATCCCCCTCTGAATGTGTTGGAATGAACTGATATTGAAATGTTGGCACGCTGTCTATGAAAACGACTGGGAACTCACCATTGTTGTGTACAACGTGCACACCAGTCCAGTGACCAGCACCGTTCCCCACAATTCAAATCCTGTCACTGAAAAGAAACCACAGCCACGCACTGATTTGCAAAGTAAACTCACCCAGATTAAAGAGTTAAATTTAAACAGATTTTTTCCGTACCTGCATTGAGTGCAAACGCCGGCGTGTACACACACACACCCATGTAGATGACCTTAAACCAAGGAAACGACAAGCAAATGAGCGCAGAACTGAATTACAGGCATAACATTCCACAAAGGAATGATATCATCTCACGGTGAGAAATGACAAAGATAAACCATTTTGGTCAAACCGTGAAAGAGAAATTAAGTGCGATCTTAGGCAGCATTACAAGATCTCACATGATCTGTTAGCACTTGGAGTACGTATTGACCAGCTAGAACTGAGTCAACTCCAAAAGTTAAATCACTTGTAGATGTTTACCCAGTGGTTACTTTCTGAAAGTTGCATTAAAATCCGCTGAGTGACTCATAAAATATTTTGCTAACGGTACAGACAAACGAGCACACAAAAACACAGACACAGGGAAAGACCTTGTTGCTTAGGCTTTCAGCAGCAGGCGATAACAACAGCTTGGTTGATGTTAGCTTGCACGAATCCCTCTAATTCTGTTCACATCTTCTGTAACGGATGATACCATTTAACTTTATATTTAGTTGCACAACCTTTTGAGGTGATCACTTGAGTCCAGTGATTTCTGTCCCTCTCTCTGAGACGTCTGCACCTGTCGTCAGGTGTTTTGTCCCACTCCTCATGGACAAGCTGCTCCAGCTGTCTCAGGTTTGAAGGCTTCCTTCTCCAGATGTTTCAGCTCCTTCCACAGATGTTCAACAGGATTTAGATCAGAGCTCAGAGGCCACTTTCAGAATGGTCCAATGTTTGGTTCTGAGCCATTCTTGGTGTTTTTAGTTGTGTTTTGGGTCATTATCCTGTTGGAGGACCCATGACCTGAGACAGAGACCAAGCTTTCTGACTCTGAGCAGCACAGTTTACTCCAGAAGGCCTTGATAAGTCTTGAGATTTCATTGGACCCTGAACAGATTCAGGACCCCCTGTGTCAGAAGCAGAACAGAACCGAGCCTCCTCCATGTTCCCCTGTAGGTTCAGGGTTCTTTTCTTTGTTTCAGGTTTGGTTCTGTGAACACAGCTGATGGGACGTGTTGTCAAAAAGCTTCAGTTTTGTCTCATCTGTCCAAAGGACATTCTCCCAGAGGTAAAATGGGTAATAGATACCACCATCATAGTTCCCATTTAGACAAGTGAGTGAGATAACGAGCCTGAAATTCTTTATCACCAAGCTCTGAGTCATTAAAAATAAATAAATAAATAAAACACGGGAGCAAAACAAAGCAGAGGCAGAAGAGATGGAGAAAAAGATACAGTAGCAGATGTAAAAGAAAAGTTGAGAAATAGAGACAGGACACAGCTCATGGAAGAAACACACTATCAGAACACCACTCCTGCCTGCCACCTACAACCATGATTGATGACATCATCAATGTCTCCACCTCCATATCCAGTCAGTTTATTTGCTGCAAGCCTAAACACGGTGACTGTGTTGGGCAATATGAGAGGTGCAACCTACAGAGTGAAAAACAAACCCCACTGGAGGGTGTTTCTTTGTCTGATTAGAAGAGGGCTCAGCCGAACGGACGCTCATGAACATCTGCACAGAATACTTGGTCCATCACATGGCACGACATTTGCCAGGAAAGACGAGATGGACGAGCAGATGAAAGACAAAGACGGGGCTAAAATACAAGCCCAGCAACGGCACAGTTTGAGTCGGTGTCACCCCCAGATTCACAGGCTGAGACGAAGGCTTTCCAACCCATGTGCACAATGGATGGAAGAGGGGTATGTGATGACTTAACAGACCGGTCAATCTACAGCACATCCAGTGACGTATTAGCTGAGACTCGCTTTCACCTTCAGCCCTGCAACATCACTGGACAGAGTGGAAAGCTTGGGTTAAACCCACATCAAAACTGCATCTGATGCCAGACTGTCACCACACGGCACTCTCCTTATGATACAACTCAATTTAATGAAGACTGCAGAGCTGCTTGGGAAGAAAAATTATTTTAAAATACCCTACCTGCTCACAAGAGACATTTACGTTGGATCACAAGGAGCAGCAGCAGTCGGTCTACCCACAGTTTTAAAAGCATGGGTCAAAGTAAAGGATTTTCAGGCGACTCTGCCGATAATAGACTGTTATCAGTCCCATGATTTTGATCTCTGCTTTTTGCAGATGATGTGGTCCTACTGGCTTCATCAGACCGTGATCTACAGCTCTCACTGGAGCGGTTCGCAGCCGAGTGTGAAACGGCCGGGAGGAGGATCAGTGCCTCCAA
>NC_051439.1:5581950-5648628 GCF_001649575.2 Kryptolebias marmoratus
GACGCCTCCCTGGTGAGGTGTTCTGGGCACGTCCCACCGGGAGGAGGCCCAGAGGAAGACCCAGGACACGCTGGAGGGACGATGTTTCTCGGCTGGCCTGGGAACGCCTTGGGATTCCCTCGGAGGAGCTGGCCCAAGTGGCTGGGGAGAGGGAAGTCTGGGTCTCCCTGCTAAGGCTGCTACCCCCGCGACCCGACCCCGGATAAGCGGAAGAGAATGGATGGACGGACGGACGGACGGACGGACGGACGGACGGACAGACGGAGTTGTATAACATTTTACGATTATTAAAAAGAAAACACTGATAACTGATTGAAGTACCTGAATCAACTCACCATTTGAAAGATGAAGGTCAAAGTCCCACAGATACGCACTGCTTTGCTGAACCGCAGTTCAAGATACTTTGAAACAGAGCAACACGAGAGCTGCGGGTTAAGGGAAGCACATTTAATGCTGCTATAAGATGCATTTACCAAACTTTCCCGACTACCTGGTAAGCACTGGAGAGTCGCAGTCTGTACAACACCGGAATGAAAACGTGAGCTGGGATTAAAAGTCCTAAAATGTAAGCGCAACCGATGAACCAGTACTGAGTGCCGTGTGAGTAAATCTCAGCTGGGACTCCGATGATGGCCACGGCCGACTGGAAGGAGGCGATGAGGGACAGGGAGACGGGGAGGCAGTGCATGCTCCTGTCTGCCATCAGGAACTCCTGCGTGGTGCGCTGCCGGCCCCCAGACAGGGCGTAGTACAGGCCGATGCACGCGGAGGCGGCCAGTAAAACCCCAAATATAACGTAGTCCAAAACGGTGAAAAGCTTCTGCTCGGACGGGTCCATCCTGACCGTCTCCTGGCTGGAGAAGGTTTGGTGCTCCTGTACTTTCACACAACCAGGAAACCCTTTTGTTCACACCCATGAGCCAAAGAAGTCCAGCAGCCTGAAGGACATTTTAAAAATGAGAATTATAATTATTTATCTGAAGGAAATCACATGAGAGGTTTTACAGTTTACATGCAAAACTTTTTTTTTCTTCTTTAGAATCACAAATGACTTGATCAGAGTGGCAAAAAAACAAGTCTCGTCACTGCAGACTCTTCATATTGTTCACCGCTGAAAGAGTAGGGCAGGCGATTGTGTTTTTTTTACCCCTGCTGTGTTCATGTATCTGTCTGTTTTAGCAAAATATCTCATGCACACCTGAACGTATTTTGATGAAACTTTCAGAAAGTAATCATCTACAACTGATGATCTTTCAGAGTCAATCCCGTTCAAGATGGCTGCCACAACTAATCATTTTTAGCAAACACAAAAAGGACTAAAACTCAGTCAATTAACAGATGAGGTCAAATTTAACATGGTAGTACCCGAGAGTCATTCACAGCACATATTCTGAGTGTGAGATCTCACAATATGGCATGTGATTGTGTTTTCAAGGTTTGACCAAAATGGCTACAACTCATTTTTTCGTTTTAGTTTAAAACTCTGGCAGCAGGAGATATTCCAGGAATGCTAAGCCTTTAATTTGAAAGTCTAAACAGCAGCCACAAATCTCTGTGGATGGTGAAGGTTACTGATAAACCTTTCAACAATCACATGACTCAAATTGACTGTTTGTCAGCCTGAGTATGCCGTTAACGTTGGGTGTTGCCCACACTCGCATAATTTTAGCTCAGTATCTGTTAAACCGACTGAGGTGTAGCCATTTTTGGGTTGGCTATTGCGGTTCATGAGATATTTTGCTAACAGACAAATGGGGTAGACTCCAACAGTTAGTGCTGAAGTTCTAAGCAAAGCTCTTGTGCAATGAGCAGCGCGTCAAGTATGTGTTTGGTGTGGTAATAGCCAAGAAGAATCCCAATTATTAGGTCGACGTCTGTAAAACCAACTGAATTATTGCTATTTTTGTGTTTTCTAGGGTTAGTTTGCTGTGGTCTCTCTCTCTCTCTCTCTAAGTGCCATGCCAGGAGGTGTTGGCGACCGTGGTGTTATAGTAAAAAAAATTTGTGTAGCCTTTGGGAATGCGTTTGTTTTTTGGCGCTCGTGCAGATTTAGAAAAGGGGAACGGTCAGAGCGTCTCCTCTCTGACGTACAGAAGGCTGATTATGCAGGCGGGTGTCTCAGCAGCAGGCTGTGTTGTGTCTAGTAGCAAGGCCACCTGATTTTTATAGCCTCATCAAACACATCATATTCTGATACCATTAGACAGATCTTTTAAAGACCAATCCAACACAATCTGATTTTTAAAATGGGTCCACTGGTTACCGATTCATTGTCAAAAATGATCATCAGAATGGGTCTAAATAAATAGTTCTTCAACAGGCAGCAGTAGAAAGTCTGTGTTTAACTTCCTGTTCTCACACCGAGCTGAAGCTGACGAATCGCTCTAATTGGCTGTAAACTTTCAGATTATTCCTTTGTGGATAACACGAGAGCAAAGCAGTCCAAAGTGCCAGCTCTCGCTCAGCTCTTTGCCAATGTCTATTATAAAATGTTTTATTTCATCAGAGTTGAGAAACAAATGAAGGAATTAGCTCGATCACTGCCTGACCCAGTTAGCTGTAGCGCTACCGTGCTTCGTTTATTTACCGGGTTAAGAACATACAGAGGATGGACGGGTTATGGGTACAGGTGGCCTTGCTATGTCTAGTGGAGGTTTTCACATTTTGAATCAGCCAGCTGGTCGGACATAAGGGGAGGTTCCCAGCCTGCCATTTATAGAGAAACTTTTACTTCGACTACGTTCACACTGCAGGTAAATGTGACTTAATTCAGATTTTTTTTGCCCCTGTACAGCACATTTCAGGTTTTTTCATGGCAGTGTGAACATGACAAGTCTGATTTTTTCATATCTGACCCAGGTCTTTTCAGTATGTGGTACTGAATCGGATATATATCTGGTGTTTTTGAGGCGTATGAGGCATTTCATCCGACTTTTACATCGGATGAAACAACTGAACAACTGAACAACATTCAGTTCTTTCAGCAGAGTAAAGGCCTTTACTCTAGAGGACCCAAACTGAGCGGTGTGGTGTCTGCAGTTCAGTGCAGCGAGGAATGTTCACACCTCCATATTGGAGAAAGTAAACGGTTGCTCCACAGAGGCATGGCTCAACACAGGAGAGCCATCTGAGCAAGGATAAAGGTCACTATTTTGAGGACCAAAATGTTCATATAGTGGATAGAGAAGACAGATGGTTTGAGAGGGGGGTGAAGGAAGCCATTTACGTTAAATAAGAAAAAACAGATTTCAGCTTTCTAAAACTTTCAATGGAGCATTAAGTGTGACCCCAGTCATTTTCACCTTAATCAACACCTTCATGCATGTGACCAAAACATCTGTGAGCCAGGCAAACAACGCTTCCCCAGTGTGAGGAGAATGAGATTAATCTGCATGTAAATTTAGCTGCACGGATGAACATCTCATGCAGTTTAAAGCTTGGGACTTCACACTCTGCAGGTCTGAACTGAGAAAGCTCCTAGGATGGGAAGAGAAATGCCTTCAGCTCCAGAACAGAAGTCCAGCAAGTGACATATTTAAATACAGAACTTTGACTTACAGATAAATAACAATAATAACAATACATACAAACAGTAAGCTCACTAAGAACTTCCTTTTAACTGCTTTAAGTTGTATTGTGTAGTTAAACACCCAGAGTGAGTCTCATCTGTGACTGTAAATAAACCTTTGACAGAAGCTTCAAATATGAACTACAACATTCAGCTGATAAAACATAACAAGCATGAGAAGAACGTGTTGATATAAACAGAAACCTGAAACAAACCCACCTTCAGGAGGGCAGCTCTGTCAGTCAGTGGCACGATGCTACTCCTTCAGAGGTAGAGCTCCAAATTAGCTAAATAAAACCTGTCCCATGAGTGAACAGCAACCCTTTCGGCGACGTACAAGTCACATTTTGTAGAAAATTACCTTCCGTGTCTTATTTCTTAGGCTCTGAACATAAAGCGTATGTTGAACCTCTCACCCACTGACCTAATCTGCTCTGCTCTTGACTCCATGTGAGTACACAAACACTTACTTCCGGGTTGGTGTTCCGGTATGGCAAGCAAATGTATCATATAATGGGTTTGCTTGACACGCTTGAAAAAAAAAAAGATATGAACAGGAAAACATTATGCATATGTATTTGTTTTCCTGTTTTTATTTTTGTCATACATTGCTTTCGATTAAACCATGTATGCATATTTTATGCTTTTTTAACCATTATTATATATCAAAACCTGCAGCTTGATCGGAAAACCTTTGTTTTTTGTAGCTTTTATATTTTTTAAATCATTTAACTTTATTTAAAATTAAATTCCTCAAATAAATACACTGACATCTTTTTAAAAACGTATTTCTTTTTGAAATCTGAATTTTATATTATGCTAATTTTAGCTTTTAGATACAGTTTAGCTACTTTCTGTGGAGGACCAAAACTGACATAATTAAAAATAAAAGCATACATATATAAAAGGCTCAATAAATAAATAAAAGGTCCTCCATACAATGCTACTTTCAATGCTAATTTAAAATCCGTTTAGCTAATTTTAGCTTTAGCACATGTTTTCTAATTTTTGCTCCCGTTTTATTATTTATTTTGTACATTTTGTCTGACAGTTGTTTTGCTAAGTTTAGCTACAGTTCAGCAAATTTTAGCGTGCTTTTTAAAAAACTATTATCTGCTGTTTTGCTCATTTTAGCTTTAGCATTAGTTCTGGCAATGTTAGGTATTGTTGTACACTAGATGAGTATAATTATTAAATTTCTAGTCAAAAACAACATTTCAGACATCTAGCTACAAGCCATCGAAGCCCATATTATATCTATATAATCAGGATTTACACGGTTTAGGAACTTTTAGATATCTTAAACTTTGTTTTCCTAATGCAATCTCAGCTGGGTATATTGTTTCAAGATCAGGCGATTTCATTTTATGTCACAAACGGCTTGCCGTAGTTGCGTCACTCTCTTACGTAGCAGCCGCCAAAATTTAAAAAAAACAACTATCTTTTAAATTTCCTTATTTAGCACAGCGCCATAGAGAGATACTTGGATTTAGCAGATACATTAGGCGTCTCATAATTACCAGGAAGCTACAGAAACATGGAGGCAGCGTCATCAGCAGGTACGCTGCTCGGCTAACGCGCTAATCGCTGCCGGAGGTTGTTGTGATGCTAACATTATGACATTAGTGTTGGTAAGCTCAACACTGAGCCACTGTGTCCAGGTTGTTTTTATTAATTATAGTGTCTACTACTCCGCATACCTTGTGCTGTTTTAACCAGTCATATAATGAAACGTCTGGCTTTATCATAATAGTGTGCTATGTCTTTTTGTATTTGTAAATTTTATACTTTTTTAGTTATTTAACATCATTTGAAATAAACTTCACTGACATATCTTCAGTTTCCTCAAAAGCATTGTTCTCTGAAAATCCACCTCAGCATACTCGCTCTGTTTTGTTTTCCTATGCTCCATACTATGCCCTGCTAATTTTAGCTTTTAGCTAAGCTTGGCTTTTTAGCTTTTAGCTACTGTCTTGCTAATTATACCTTGTGTTCTGCTCGCTTCAACAACAACAAAGTCATTCTTTAACTAACTGCAAAGTCATTTTTCTGTACTTACTGACATGAACATTATTATTCGCAGGTGTTTTGAGTCATCTAAGTCTGCTGGAAGTTCAAGCAAGAAGCCGAGGAGGTCCGCCTCAGCAGCAGAGCCGTGTAAAAGAGCTGAAGGCTAAAGTTGAGGCACTGAAAGCTCAGAGAGAGCAGCTGAAGGTAGAGATACAGACGCAGAAGGTGAGAATCTCATGAATCACTGAACCCATTTTAATGACATTTTCAGGAAATAATCACTGGATGTACGCCTACAACCGATTAACTTTTAGAGCCAACCCAATTCAAGATGGCTGCCACAGCGGAGTGACAGTAGAAAGCACAACAATGACTTTAACTCAAGCAGTCTTACAGATATTGAGCTAAAATATGGTGTGGCAGTAGCTGAGAATCATCCGCAGCACATGTCCTGAGCGCTGAACTTTGGCTTTGACTGTCTGTTAGCAAAAGCTACCCTGAACCAGTGGGAAGATGATAATGAAACTCCTCCCATCACAGAGTCTGCAGAAGCTGAGGTCATCTGAAGACAGGCTGGGTGCGGATGAAGACGAGGAGGGAATGGAGGAAGACGAGGAGAGCTCACAGCTGCTGCGGTTGATGGCCAGACATTTGGAGCTGACAGATGTCCTACGTGCTCATCACCTCATTGGTACAGACGGCTGTTTTTGGTTTCACCTTTGGGTTCTCTGTATTTTACCTGGCATTGATCCCGTCTGCTCCAGATCTGTACAGATTATTAGATCTCTGTCTACGTCTCTCTTTCCCCTCGATTTGTTGGCTCAACCAGGTGGGTACGACATCGTAAACACCCGTCAGGGTAAAGGAGTGTGTGTGTCTCTGGCGACTGCGTACGAGGGGGTCTATTTGGACACCTACAACCTGGAGATAGACTTCAAGCCAAAAGTGCGGCTCGGTCGACACAACATCCCCCCCTTCATCCCTCTGAGCGTCCTCAGTGAGCAGAGCGACCTGCAGGCGGGCATGAGGGCTTTTCTGGACACGCTCAGTCAACACCTCAACGCGTTTGTTGGCCGCAGGCAGCAGCTGAAGCTGGTGAAGGTGCCCCGTTGCTTCGATTCCGGACGCTATTCCGGCTTGATTCTACAACTGTTCCGAGGAGCAGTGTTTCTGCAGTGACCCTTGAATTCCTCTTGCTTGTTTTTCAGGAGCAGCACAAGTCTGTGGAAGTGATGGACAGCAACGTTTTGTGCTCGGTGCTGGTGCTGATGCTCAGCGTGCCGAGAACGAAGCCGGCCGTGCTCTGCACGCTGGAATACACGGACCACACCAGATGCCTTCCAACTCGAGTCCACTTCGATTGTGAAGGTATTGACCCGAAACCTTCGCCCGCTGCCAAAAGAGAAAGGGCGGTATTTGTTTTGGCCAGTGTCTGTGCCTTTTATAGCAAAATATCTCACGAACCACTGGACCGATTTTATTAAAACATTCAGAAAGTAATTCTTGAATGTGCATCTACAGCCGACTGATTTTTGAAGTCAACCCGATTCAAGATGGCCGCCACAGCTAATTTTAAGGTCACCACCGTAAGCCAGTATCTCACTGGGCTGCAACTGTTGCAGACTATCTGGCAGCTCAAACTTGTCGCGAAATGTGAGAAAATGTGCACGTTTTCCGTCGCAGTCTCGCTGATTTCTGAGTGACTGAAACCAGCAAGCCATGCGACCTTGTTCTGCGTCATGTCTTACCCACCACGGCTGGCAGCCGTTTATCATTTAATCTACTGGAGTACATGTTTGAAAAGAAGACAGAATGACTTGGATCATTTAAAAAAAAAACAATTATTATGTGTATTTTTACACCTGAATGTGTTTTCTGTCAGAGGAGAGCTCTAGCCCTGTTGAGACGGGTTTGAAAGGCCCGTGACAGCTCTGTGACTAATTTGAAAGAAAATTTGTCCCATGAGATTGCAACCCTCTGCAACGCAAGCAAAGAAGCTTAAAAAGTCCCACAAACATTGTGAGACATTCTCCCTCATGAAGCCTGTTTGCTACCTAGCCTCTGTCAGTTGCAGCCCAGTAAAATACAACCTTTAGCAAACAGGAAATTGGCTTTACTCAGTCAGTTTTAAAGATATTGACCTGAGACTGATAAGCACTACGCATTGCACATCTTTACTTAAAACTTTGGCAATAACCCTGTTTGTTAGCAAAATATCTCATGAACTGCTGGACAGATTTGAATGAAACAGGATGAACGTCTACAACTCATTAACCTTTGGAACCTGATTCAAGGTGGCCGCCACAGCTTATCGACCTAACCCAGTCAGTTTTACAGACATTGAGCTGAAATGTGAGGTGGTAGTAGCTGAGAGTCGTTCCCAGCACACACTCCGAGCGCTCACAAGATCACAGAATCGTTGAGCTCACACATGACGACAGTGTAAAGATTTGGTCCAAATGGCTGAAACTGTCCGGTCATTTCTGAACAGAAGACATCAACGGCGGCGGGGTGATATGCGTTCCTTCAAGCGGGGATTCATACACAGTGTTGGCAAAGTATGGAATTTCGATATTAGGATAAATGTGGGGAGGAAATAAGAATTTAGAAAAATATTAGTGTTTTCAGACAGTTCCCCATTTGTTTTTGTTTTTTAAGGGGTAAAAAAATCTACACATTTAACATTATTTGCTCAGCTCACCAGCTTTTATTTAGAACAAAGTTAGTATCTGCTCATCCAGTGATTACTTTCTGTGAGTCTCATTAAAATCCATCCAGGCATATCCATGAGATATTTTGCTAACAGGCAGACAAGCTCACAGACAGAGGCGAGCACATGATTAAAAGGTGACCATGGTGGGTTTTTCTTTTACTGTGTTTCTGTGTGTCGTTTGTTTTCTTATAAGCTTTTTTGTTTACAAGGTAAAAATGGTCAAAAAAATGAACTGAGAAATGTCTTTTGTTTGTTTTTCTTTTTCTTCTTTGCAGACAAGCAGCTTTCTGACTCTCCCCAGTGGAAGAGAAGCCACAGCTTACTGATGAAGACTCCTGTTCACAGAGCTTTAACAGCCATGAAGAAGATGGCTTTTATTCTTTGATTTATTTGTTACTTTGTAAAAATGACTTAAAGGGATGGTCTGGTCATTTTGGAAGTGATGTTCTATCTAATAAGCATCAATAGTCGGCACCTTATCAGCCGTGACATCCGTCACAGAGTATGGAGACGGAGGCAAAAGTCTTCATCCAGGCGAGTCTGATAAATCGACATACCATTGTGAAAGAACGCTACATTAGCTAATGTTAAACCTGCTGCTGAATATATCAGTCTGCTGGGAGCTGTGTAAATGTTTGGAGTGCTTGGACACGATGATCACGAGGGCTGATGCATTCAGCACCACTGACATAAAGCACGCCTTTGCGTAGAAACACTGATGTTTGGTTGAGAAAACAGCAGTGAGCTAAACAAATGTAAAAGAGTGGCGGTTTATTATCAGCTAATGTGGCGTTCTTTCATGACGACACATTGTTTGAGACAGATTCCTGTCAGGTCTTTAAAGGCCTTAAAAGCTCTTTAAATATGTCAACATTAGGTTTAAAAGCATATTTAGTTTGGTCTTGAATTTGTATGTTTGTGCATATATTGCTTTTTCCTTCGTCTTTTTAAAAATGCGTTATCAGCATTCAATCGCTCTGTGTTGTAGCTCTGTCTGAGGATATCAGATATTATTACACCAGAACCAAACTAAAAGTCCCTTCAGCCTTCCTTGTGAAGGAATCTGGTCCCTCTGCTCCTGAACCTTACAGCAATCAACTATAAATGGATACAACTCTGTCTGTTTTCATCTAGAGGGTTTTTTTTTGTAGAAACTCTAACGCATGGAGCAGTGGGTGATATGCATTCCTTCAATTAAATGTTATTTTGTTGCTGGTCCCATGAACCACAGTCACCTCGCCGTGTTCAGCAATATAACAGCCCATTGTAAAACCTGAGGAGTGCTCATTCCTTGAAGATAAAATTAACAAAAACAGTCATGAGGATTCTTTGGCATCATGCAGATCATTTTTCACATTTTCCCCCCAACTGTAGTGCTGCTTCTGTGTCACTTATGTTTGTTTGTTTTTTTGTTTTAATAAAAAAATTACCTAATTTCTTACTTTTACATTTGTTTTTCATGTGGCCTGCAGGGGAAAGGAGTTTGACTTTTATATAAATTTCTAATAACAAGAAAGCTATAAAAACATCTGCTTTGTGCACCTTATTTAATGTATCTACTTGAATAATCCCCCTGGGTTAGTCTTAGGTTTTTTTTAAAGTGTTTGAATGTATATTGATAGCTGTCTTTGTAGTGTTACCCTTAATAAAGATTGGAAAAAACATCTACAACCAATGACTATATTCTATTCAAATATATGCTATTGTCTACAATTGATTAACTTTTGGAGCCAAACTAATTCAAGATGGCCGCCCCAGCTAATCATCCCCAGCCAATGCAATTCAAAAATATAACTCGTTCAAATTTACAGAGTTAAGTTTTAAGAGATAATGAGAAAGAAAAAAGTACTTTTGTCATTATGAATGCTGTAAAATATAAAAAAAGAACACTGGAGTCTAACGACGTTATATAACAAGCTCAGAAGTGAGATTTTGGGATACAAATTATTGTCGTTTTTTTGTTTTGTTTTTTTTAATTATCGTTATTCTGTGATGCTGCAAAATCCGAGCTCCTAGTTGGCCCTGAATGCAGCATGGTGCCTTGAGTGACGTGTCAACAGCTTCCGGGTCACATGCATGTCACGCTCATAAAACACTTTTTTTTTTTGTTCCTTTGACAGTTAATTTGTAATTTCAGTCATTAAATTTAAATTGTGAAAAATATTTATGTATCTCCCTGTACCTGTGTGATATGAAACTATGTTTCTTTACTGCTCAGTTCGGCCTCTAACTTTCACCTCACGTCAGATTTCCTGCAGGGAGAAGGGCCCCATGAAGCTGCGGAGTTGATAAGAAAGCTTTCTGGGTGAAGCTAAATGTGCTTCATTAGATTAGCTCCGCTCAGCCCTGATGATTGTGGAAGGTTTAAGTCAAAGGACAATATTCCTTATTATATATTCCTTATTTCATATATGAGTCCATTCAGGAGGGAAAAAAGTTCAGACATCAATATAAGTCCACACAGGGGACAAACTGCACTGGTTTGGACTTTATGTTGTTGGGGCTTAATAAATCACATTAATGACTTAGACAGCACAAACTGATTCAAATTAAAGGCCCGCCAGTCCTTGAAGGCATGTATATCACCCATCACCTTTATATACAAGAGTTTTAGACCATCTTATGTAGAGAAATAACAAAGATAAGAAAACATGTTTAATCTCATGTAATTTTACAAGATCTTTCATTATCTGTTAGTGCTCAGAGTATGTGTTGTGACTGACTCTCAGGTACTACCACACCAAATTTTAGGTCAATATCTGTAAAATTCACTGAGGTATAGCTATTTTTATGTTGGCTAAGGTTGATTAGCTACTGCAGCCATCTTGAATTTGTTTCACTCCAAAAGGTTATCAGCTGTAGATGCACAGCCAGTCATTAGTTTCTGGGAGTTTCATTGAAATCTATTGAGTGGTTCATGAGTTATTTTGCTAACAGGAAACAGGGATGACTCCCTCCAATTAATGCCAAAATGTTTAGCAAAGGATGTCACACAACGTATTGCACTCAAAGTGTGTGTTCAGGACAACCCTCAGCTACTACCACACCAAAGTATAGCTCAAAAGCTTTGAAAATGTCTAAGTTATAGCCATTTATGTGTTTGCCAGTATTGCTTTGCTGTTGCGGCCATCTTAAATCAGGATAGGTCCAAATGTTAATCAGTTTTAGATGTGCATCCAATGATTATTTTCTGAACGTTTTATTAAACTCCTTTTAGTGGTTCGGGAGATATTTTGCTAACAGACAGACAAAGGAACACAGACATGGACAAAAACATTATGGCAATAATAATATTCTAAAGACATGAAAAACATTGTTGTGAGGTTCTCACACTTTGAGCATGTCCCAGAATGAATACTTTATTTTATTTTATTTTTTTAATGCTCAAACATAGTTTCATGTCATTAGAAATCTTCAATCTGTAGTTTTTGTCTTGTGTGTACAAAACTATAACTGTCACCCTCTCACTCACACCTAGGGACAATTTAGAGTTAACAATTAACCTAACATTCAATTCAATTCAATTCAGAAATACTTTATTTACCCCAAAGTGAAATTAAATTAAACATGCATGTTTTTGGTCTGTGGGAGGAAACCAATGTGTTTAAAGTGCCTGCATTTATTTATTTCATGATGTATTTATTTATTCAATTTTGTCACTTTTAACCCTCCGTACAGTCCTCTGCTACTCAAGCGAGGAAACTGAGAGCCACGGCAAAACAAAAACAAAAAAACAAAAAAACTGCGACTCCTTTGCCACTGCTGCCTCTCAGTGAGCTCCCGGTTTTAGCGACATGTCCCTTTAACGTTTCCCGGGTCAGGTTACGGACAGCCAGGCGTTCCGGAAGCCGCTGCGCTCCTGCGCTCAGGATCATGGCGCAAATGAAACATCCTTAAAGGTGTCTCAGCCTCGTCGGCGCTGCTCTCCTGCAGACATCTGCAGCTGGTGAGAACTAACAACTAACCTGCTGCTGGTCACACATCACTGTGGTCGTATCGGTATCTCCACGTTTCTACATTTTGTGGTCTAATTTGTGGTGTTAATGGTATGTATGGTTGGGGACTACAAATGGCCACCTGTGATGACATCACAGGGGGGTGCGTCAGGCTTAAGTAGACAGGTGACGCTGATTGCTGGAGAGAAAGAAAATGTCTATGCTGAGAGGTGGTGTGAGGCGGAATAAACTAATCACGATGATACAGTTGGACTGAATGCTCTCCTTTCTTAACACGACATAATTAGATCAGGGATTTTACCCTAATTGATCAGCTGCAGCAGTTCGGACTCTTTAATTAAAGATACTTGAAAGTGTTTCCTAACTGTCACTTTAACAGCGCGTCTACGTTGTGTAATTGCACTAGAATTCGGTAATCGAGGAACTTCACGGTTTGTCTCATTATTACAGAAGTACTTTTATTATTACAGAATTAGTACAGTTTCCTGTTTTCGTCTTCCTCTTTCTCCGTTTTTGCTTTTGTTTTCACTGAGAGAGTCCCACCTTTTGCCCTGCCAGTGTACGGGAAGCCACGTGGTCTAAAAGCTGCGTTCTCAAGCTGACCTTTAAAGACGCAAAAACTGCCATAACTCAGTAGATTTTCCAGATAATGAGCTAAAATTTGATACAGTAGTAGCTGAGACTGGTCCCCAACACGTTTTGAGCGCTAACACATCGTGCCTGATCGTTGCTTAAATTTTGCCATTATCTATTCAGAGTCAACTCTGTCTGTTAGCAAAATATCTCATGAACCACTGGATGGATTTTAATGAAACCTTCAGGAAATGTTAATTGGATGTACATCTACAGCTGATTAACTCTTGGAGCTAACCCAGTTCAAGATGGCTGCCACGGCCAACTGACATTAAAAAACACAAAAGTAGCTATAACTCAGTCACTTTTACAGATATTGAGATAAGATTTGGTGTGGTAGTAGCTGAGAGTGATTCACATCACATACTCAAAGTGTTCCTCATTGTGCAAAAGTTTTGCTTAAACTTTGGCATAAACTGTTGAAGCCAACCATTTCTGTCTGTTAGCAAAATATTTCATGAACCACAGGCTGGATATTAATGAAACTTTTACAAAGTAATCATTGGATGAACATCTACAACTCATTAATTTTTGGAGTCAACCCAAATCAAGATGGCTGCCACAAACAATTGACCTTAGAAAACACAGAAACAGCTAGAAGCTAGTCACTTTTACAGATATTGAGCTAAGATTTGGTGTGGTGGTAGCTGAGAGTCGTTTTCAACACTTCATCTAAGCGCTAAAGATCTTGTGACATCACATGAGATCTCGCATAACATTTTTTTTTTTCAAACTTTGACCAAAATGGCTACAACTCCTCTTTCATTTCTCGACATGAGATCATCTTAGTCTAAATCTCTGGCACGAAAGGGGGTGGGCGATATGCATTTCTTTAAGAATTTTTAGGACTTTAATTTAAACGGTTGATGTGATATTTAAAAAAAAGAGAGAGCAGGAGAAGATGTAACTTTAAGATGTAAGTTTTTTTAATTATATTGAGAGTAATAACTCCTTTTATTTTCTATTGATTTTGTGGCTTTGTGTCCCTTGTAATGTAATCTTATGTGTTGTTTTTAAAAAGATAGCTTGATGTGGGGTTAAGTTATGAACAGCTAATATCTTACCTGTTATAGAGTTTGAACAGCTTCAGTTTGGAGAAACAAAGATTAGCTCTGACTGATGAGCTAACAGCTGGGTCGAACACGGCTAAAACTCAAATAGATGAGGATTCAGTCTCATAAACTTCATAGCAATCAGGGACGGCTGGTTTAAGTGGGGTAGCATGGCTAAGCCCTCCTTGGGGTTTACAACAAAAATGATAAAATACCTAATAAACACAAATTTTAAATATTGTGTCACATTTTGTGAAATTTACAACAAAACCGGTGCCAAAACGTCTCGAGAAAACCCCGGAGTCTTTCCAAAGGGCTAACTTTTCACAGCCCTGATCATTGAACGTAATTCTGTGGTATGATTGACAGCCATCTTGTCCCGCCCCCTCATTTAGTTCAGCCCAAGGCCTCAGGCTTTAAACAATCAGGGTGGACGGACAATAGGGTGTGTGGGTGTGGTTTGACATAGAGTAAATGTGATGGCGAGCAAGATAAAGATAAATGAGGTGGATTATTTTATTTCTCACTCATTTTCCTTCACGTCTGGGGAAAAAACAGAAGTGAAGAAGTTGAGGGTGGAAGGACCAAAGGACATTTAAAGTTTTCCTGTGACCTGGTTTCAAGGAAAGGACTGGCTAACAGCAGGCGTAGCTAACAGATCTTTAACAAGGTGTTTATTAACATTTTTACATCCCAGAAAAGTCGTCGGAGTGAGTTTCTCTTTAAAAAAAGGTAAGCCTCATTTTTAAAAAAAAATCCTGCACTTTCCAATAGGTATAGCATGTCTTGTTTGATTTTATTTTATCAGTAATAGTGTTAAGGAGTTTGGTGCAGTGTTATTAAAGCTGTTTGACTGGAAAAAATATCTGAAATAATTGTAGTTAACTCTTAATGCAGGGGAATTAAGTTTTGTATGCTTGGTTGTTGGAGGTGGTTTGTTTTAAGGTTGTCTTTGTGCTGAAAAAGGACTTAATGTCAATTTATAGCAGGTTTTCTTTATTTCAAATTGGATGCTTCTGTTGTTGGAATCCAAACTGCAGCGTTTTATTATATATGCAAACAGACACTTTTGTATTCAACATGTATTTACAGGAAAATCTTGTAGTCTCAGTTCCCAGTCACTTCAGGTGGGAACTTTATAAAAATGTGTTCAGACCAAACTCTCTGAGGGTTCAGAGAACTGTTGGTTTCGCTATGAGAGGTTAGAAGGATCCTCATGTTTGCTTTTTCCAAATCAGGGGAATGCTATAATTGTGCAATGGTTTGTCACTTTTTCATGGTACTTTCCCATCAGCATTCATTCTACAATGTAAAGTTTAGTAAAACCAAGACAATAAAAAGGAAAGAAAGAGAAAATTAATTAAGTGGAAGTTAAAATAGAAATACTAAGACTAAGTAAAATAAAAAATAGAATAAATTACATTTAATTACAGTTTAATTAAGTACAATAAGACTAAGATAAGCATGCTAAAATGTGTGGTTAATTAAATGAACTAAAAACCAGACTGAACAGGTGCATCTTGAGTTAATTTTTAAAAACATCCACACTCTCAGCTGTCCTCAGGAGGGCTGCTCCACAGACGTCTCACCGTACGGTTCTAGTTCTAACTTTAGGTACAGTCAGAAGACCTTTTCCAGAGAACCTGAGGGATCTGGAGGGCTGCAGGTCTGATAAATAAGTAGGACTGAGACCACAAATAACCTAAAAAACAAGAAAAGATTCTTAAAATAATTTCCAAAACACACAGGAAGACTCTTTCTGGTTTTTGTCAACATTCAAGCAGCTGAGATACTCAGAGTTGCACTCTTCTAAACTCAAAGTTAAACTCTTCTATAATCTGAGTTGACTTCTTCTATACTTAAAGTTATATTCTTCTAAACTATGAGTTGAATTCTTCTATACTTGTAGTTATACTCTTCTTAGGAAGACTAGAAAGGAAAGTGTTCAGGGTACAGGAATCGTTTCTGCAGGTGATGAAGGCATGGTGTAAAGATTTGGGCTTTTTGGGTTTTTTTTTTGTTTTTGTTTATTTTTTTGTTCATGTTTCGTTGTCTTTGTGGGTTTTGTTTCTGTTCTTGGTGTTTTTGTAATTTTCCACTCTTCCTCAGGCAGCCTCGGGTTTATTTGCCGCACCCATCTCCACCTGTCTGTAGTGATTATTTACTCACCTGTTCCCACTCACCTTCATTATCCTCTGTTTTAAAACCTGGTCTCTTGCTTCAGATCCCTGTCGGTTCATTGTTTCATTGCTCGCTGTTCAGTTCTGTCTGTTCCTGTTTCGGTTCCTGGTTGTTCTGGTCTTGGTTAAGTTTCTGGATTTAGTTTCTGTCTTATGTTGCTGCCTTGTCAGCTTTTTGTTTTTGTTTATCTTTAGTTTAATAATTGAGTTTGTTTATTATTTATTATGAGTCTGCATTCTGGGTTCGCCTCCTTCCGCCCCGATCCTGACACATGGACTGAAGTTTCTGCACTGGTCTGAAAGAGAAACTGTCAAACGCTGGCATTGGTTTTTTTTGTTTTGTTTTGTTTTTTATAAAACGATGTATTTGTGACACTTTATTGTGGCATCTGAAACTTAAATTAGGGTCAAAAATATATATTTTTTTCCACTCAATTTGGAGGATTCAATGCCAAAGCTCTGAGTTTTGCTTCCAATTTCTCCCTCCCAATTACTGGACTCAGTTGTAAAACATGTTCTGCCATTCATGAGTTTATGCCTAAAACACAGTTGCAAAGAGCAAGGGTTGGCTGTCGATCATCAGGAGATACAGCAATATGAAGCTGAGGCATCAGCATAGTTGTAAAAACTGATGCCGAGTCTCCTGATGTTACATAGCTGCAGCATGTAGAGATTAAAAAGTGTGGGGCCTTAAAAGTGATTCTTGTGGAACTCCATATTTAAGTGTGTGATGTTTAAATGATAAATTACCTGTACTTACACAAAGATGTCTCCATCTGTTAGATATGAGTTAAACCACTTAAGGACAGTTCCAGAGATACAAGTCAGTGTAAATCTGTCAACTAGAATAGTGTGGTGGACTAATGCTGCGCTTAGATCTAATAAAACCAGCACTGATGGTTTGTTTAAATCCATGTTTTATCTGAGGTCATTTAAAATCCTAATTGATGTTGTCTCTATATTATGATTGGAGCTAAAACCAGACCGGTGTTGTTCATAAATGTAAGTATTTAAAAAATATTTTTTCTCATTAAAAACGGCAATCAGTCTATATTCATTAGGCACGGTGGAGTTTAATGAAAGCGGTCTTAAAGGTAGTAGGAAAGATACTCCTCTGAAGAGAATAATTACCTGTATGAAGCATGTCTTGTACAAAATAGTGTGAGCCACTGTGCTCCACGTTTATAAAGGATAACTTTTTATTTTTTGTCAATCACATCACATTAGTGACCACAGAGACGAACAAATGCATCCGATCCATCAGACTGGAAGGTTTTTACTAAGAAACACCTACAAGGCTGTGAGTTTGTTCTCCATGAAGCTGCTTCACGTTGAGCTGCTGCTTTTCTTGCACCACCTGCAGGAAAGCATTGCGCTAATGCTGAGTCAGCATTCACGCTGTTGTTTTCTTGGTTTTTTTTTTTGTTCTTCTGTGTGTTTTTTTGCAATCTAACCACTTCTGCATTCAGCTCCTTCAGGACATCCGTGCTATGACTTTAGTTTTTTTTTTGTAACTTTTATACTTTTCAAAATATTTAACTTTATGTACAAATATGTTCCCCATAGAAACACATTAAGATCTTTTCAATTCCTTCAAAAGGAGTTTTGTTTTTTTTGTAAAAAGATTTTTAGCTACAGTTCTGCTGCTTTTAGCTTTTAGCTTGCCTTTTGCTAGTTTTAGCTCTTAGCTAGCCTTTTGCTACATTTAGTTTTTAGCTGTTCTTTTGCTGCTTTTAGCTATTTTTTTGCTATGTTTAGCCTTTATCTACCAATCTGCTACTTTTAGCTAGCCTTTTGCCACTTTTAGCTTTTAGCTAACGTTTTGTTTCTTTTGGCTTTTTACCAGTATTCTGCTTCTTTTAGCTTTAACAACTCAGTTTCAGCTTCTTTGGCAAATTTCAGCATGTTTCCCCTGTTGACTGTCCCTTTTCAAGTTAGTTTACTTCCCTTTTTTTTAATAGACTTTTAGGTACACGTGTCGTTCTGGCTTTGCGAAGATGATGCAGGCGGTTTGTGTCGATGTCCCCGGAGGACCTGAGAACCTCCTGCTGCGATCCGTCCCCAGGCCTCAACCTAAAGATGGACATGTCCTGATTAAAGTTCACGCAGCTGCTCTCAACAGGGCAGACTTATTACAGGTACAAGAACACTCCATGGAAATGAGATTAGAACCCACTGCCATTTTTTGAAATTCATCTGTACTCATTATCGCCTGCCTTTTGTGCGTTTTCCCTTGAGTCTGTGTCCGATCACAAATCAGCATCTTTGCATATAATTTTGGCATTAACTGTTAGGAGTCAGCATGAGCTGCTGCACAAATTTTGAATGAAACTTACAGAAAGTTATCATTAGATGTACATCTGCAACTGAACTGTTGGAGTCTATCCAATCCAAGTGGGCCGCCACAGCTAATCCACACTAGAACCAGTCCATTTTACAGATCTTGAGCTAAAATTTGATGTTGTAGTAGCTGAGAGTCCTTCAGAACATAAATTCTGAGTCTGACATTTTGTGATCACATGAGATCTCGGTCATTTCCTAACATAAGATAACTTTGGCATGAAAGGTGGCGGGCAATATGCATTTCTTCAAGAAATCCTAAACCTTTAATATACATCTGCTTTCATATTTTCTTCCCACAGAGAAGAGGTTTGTACCCTCCTCCTCCAGGTGAAAGTGACATCATGGGTCTGGAGGTGGCTGGTACCGTGGACACTCTGGGACCAGCACTGAGAAGGCCCTGGAAACCAGACGACCGGGTCATGGCCCTGCTCAGTGGAGGAGGATATGCCGAATATGTGTCTGTGCCCGAGGAGCTTCTAATGGCCGTTCCCTCAGATCTCACATTCTCCCAGGCTGCTGCCATCCCAGAGGCCTGGCTCACTGCCTTTCAGCTGCTGCATTTCATAGGTGCACATTTAGGAACGAGTCGTATGAGGCTGTGTTAAATAAAAACCAGACGAGTGCAGGATGAAGACAATAATGTTTCTTTTTATGTCTTTTTGTTTTGGCTGTAGCTTTAGCAACAAATCTCTTAAACAAGTGGACGGATTTTAATGAAACTTTCAGAAAGCAATCATAACATATACATCTGTAACTGATTAGCTTTTGGGGTCAGCCACATTCAAGATGGCTGCCACAGCTTACCATTCTTTTAGCTAGCCTTTTGCCACTTTTAGGTTTTAGCGACTGTTTTGCTTTTTTTTAACTGGTTTATCTCAGTTTCAGCTTCTTCAGCAGATTTTAGGAAAGTCATTTTGTATTTTTACAGAAAATATATATTTTTTTTTTCTAGTTTTGAACACATTTTAGTTCCTCTGTCCGTACTTTCCACAGCCCAGGTGAAGGAAGGTGAAGTGGTGTTGGTTCACGCTGCAGCTAGCGGCGTCGGAACAGCCGCCGTTCAGCTGGTTCGCCTGCTCGGTGCCGTGCCCGTCGTCACTGCGGGGAGCCGAGAGAAGCTGAGGGTGGCCGAGAAGCTGGGCGCAGCGGCTGGATTCAACTACAAGGAGGAGAACTTTGTGCAGGGAGTTCATGACTTCACAGGAGGTGAAGGACTTTGTTTTATTAATCAGTTTTTTTTCATCTGTCTAGTAGCATTCTATCACAGCTCGTATTTTTATCGCCTCACGCTGAAAGGCGAAAGGCAGGCTGTGATGTAATTTTTGTCTGTGTGGTTGTTTTCCCTTAGTCTGTTAGCAAAATATCTCATGAACCACTGGGCGTATTCTACATCTCTCAGAAAGTAACCATTGAATGAACATATAATTTGTTAACTTTTGGAGCCAACCAAATTCAAAATGGCCACTACCGATAATCAACCTTAGTAAACATGAAAACAGCAATAACTCAGCTAGTTATACAGATACTGAGCTGTAGTTTGGTTTGGTAGTAGCTGAGAGTCATCTCTGCATGCTAACTTATCAAATGTTTAAAACTTTGACGTTAACTAGTGGAGTCAACCGTATCTGTCTGTCTCATAAACGACTGAACAGCTTTTAATAACAGTTTCAGAAGGTAATTATTGGATGTACACCTACAGCTCCTTAACTTATGATGTCAATCTCATTCAAGATGGCCGCCACAGCTAATTGAAGTTAGTGATCACAAAAATGGCTATAACTCAATCAGTTTTACAAATCTTAAGCTAAAATTTGATGTAGCTAAATCGTCTTCGACACATGCTCTGAGTGTGACATCATGATATCTGTTCAGACTTGTTAACAAGATTCGGATCTTCACAGGCAGAGGAGCGGACGTGATCCTCGACTGCATTGGTGGGTGTAACTGGGAGAAAAACGTGGGCTCCCTAGCCGTGGACGGCAGGTGGGTGCTGTACGGCACCATGGGGGGCAGGTCTGTGGAGGGAGACCTGCTGGGCAGACTGCTCTCCAAGAGAGGCCACCTGCTCAGCAGCCTCCTCCGCTCCCGGAGCCGTCAGGTGAGCATCTACAGCAGAAGTGCGACCATGTTGCCTCAAATGAAGTGAAACTGTTTTGTCTTCCTCTTTCTGTGTTTGGTATTCCAGTATGAGCCAATCTGTGACATGAGATATGTACTCATCAGTTCTTTTCTGTGTGATTTATCAAATTTGTAGTTTCAATTTTGCCTTTTGCTCAAAACGATCACAAAAACAGCAGAATCAATAAAAATTATCATTTTTACAAATTTTAAAAGTCATATTACACTTGGCGAGCGTGCTCTCTTCTTGCCTCGCCTCCTGAATGGGCTGCAGTTCTGCAGTGTGGAGGGGGGCAGACACAGAGAGCTCCACTGTAATCCGATTAATAATATTTAACAGTTTATAACAGAACAATCATTGTCCAAATGATGTCTGATTTGGGAGAACAACTTTCTTGTAGTTTTTGTCAGTCCATAAGGACTGAACGGGGAGTCAACGAGGAGATCTTATCACTTCAACAAACGCTTCCTCGCAAAAAAGACAGGAAGAACAGGAAAAACAGAAGAAGCAAAACGTGACTACATTCCAGGAATTAAAAAACCCTAAAGCTATTCAGGTGAAACATTCCAAAAACATGATTATAACATGAAATGAAAACTGGGGGGAAAACAGATATCATAGGGCCCTACAATATAAGGAAGTGCACTATATTGCTGATTTTCTTTATTTGTATGTATTATTTTATACAGTACCTTACATTTTAATAAATACTTTGTTATTTTAATTGGAAATTCAAGAAAAAGGGTTCAAGGCTATTCACTGTTTTTTAAGTTCGATAAATGCAATACTTCTAATTTCAGTGAAAATGTTTTCAATAATTGTGATTAAAATATTGGCTAAAATTATTGTGATTGTTATTTTTTCCATAACTCAGCAGGTCTATCTCCTTTGTGCTTTTTCTCCACAGTACAAAGCAGACCTGGTGAAAGCTTTTTCCCACAGGGTGTTGCCACATTTCTCAGGGCAGCCTGCCTCCTTGAGGCCAGTGATTGACAGCACCTATAGGCTGGAGGACATTGCAGAGGCTCACAGACACATGGAGGCCAACAGGAACACGGGCAAGATTGTTATTAATGTTCTGCCACAGAACGAGGAACCTACTGATTGACACCTAAAGCATATGTAATATTTTTCAAATGTATGTTTGATCATTATTGTTGCTCAGAGATGCATCCTCCACTAATAAAATGGTCCAAATCGGATTATCTACTGTGTAGTTTTTTCAATATAATACTAGTTTCTGTTGTTGCTGGAGATAAAGAATGGCTGCAGTGTGAAGCTGGTCTCCAAAATCTGTTAGGAGTGATACAAATTATTAAAAATAATAATGAGACAAAAGGTAGCAAAGGCTAAGAGATATTCTGTCAGATACTGTATATTCCAGGATATATTCTACAGTTTGTATACAATTACAAACTGAAGTCCTATATTGCTTGAAGGAATGTTTTTCACTAGTCAACTTTGAAGCAAAAGTTTTAAACTAAGATCATCTTGTACTGAGAAATGACAGAGTCTTAGCTCTCAATGGCTCTCAGCTGCTACCACACCAAATTTTAGCTCAATATCTAAAAAACTGGCTGAGTTTTAGCCATTTTTGTGTTTCCTAAAGTCTGTTGGCCATGGCCGCCATTTTGAACTGAGTTGACTACAACAAGTAATTCAGTTGGTAATGTACACTCAATGATTACTTTCTGAACATTTCATTGAAATTCTTCCAGTGGTTCATGAGATATTTTGCTAACAGACTGACAAACGGAGAGACAGGCAAAAACATCAGAGTGACAAATAATTGCATTCTGATTTCTTTATGTGCAAATATATACAATTCATCTTTTACACTACATTTACATGGGTTACCAGGGGGCCGTTTCACAAAAGTAGAATTGACCGATCTGAGATAAGAGAAGAAAATGGACACACAGCAGTGAAAACACTGCTGCAATCTGAGGCAGCATGACGGTGAGGTTCCATTTGGTGTTAAATCACCACACTGGTACCATGAGTGGGGCCAGCACAAAAGAACTTTTGTGCTGAGGCATAAGTATTTTTTTATGCAATGCAAGATTATGTACAATGTAAATTTGCTTTGACTTTATTCTAAATTTAATCAAGTTGTTTAACTGGGTTTCACTATTAAGAATTTCAAAAATAAGTTACAACTTTACCTAAATGAGTAATATAAACCATCAACATAGAATGGCTCAGTTCAGTCCTGAATCTTTGGACCCAGCAGACTTCACAGATGCCGTCACCTGAAAACTGTTCCCACTCAGACAGGAAAGGCTGAGGATCCAGTTTGTTTGTTCCATTTGTTAATGTTCAAAACACTCATTTTAAATCCATCATGTCATCTAAAAAAGGGGTTATCATCATAAAACCAGACACACCTTTGGATTGGAGCTTTATATCCATCCATCCATCCGTTATCTGCTGCTTATTCTGAAATCAGGTCGCAGGGGCAGCAGCTTGAGCAGGGAAGCCCAGACATCTCCTTCCAGATTATTCTAGTTAATCTCCAGGATTAACTCAACCTGGATAAATTTCCATGCTAATTTATGAGTTACAGCCTGCAAGGTTTTGATCTGAGCTTAGAGTGAGATTTGTTTTTTCGTTTTTTGTTTTTTGCTTAGAGTGAGATTTTTTAGCTGCTAGAAGTCGTTAGATGACGTCATCGCCTAATTTGCATATTTGGTGATATTGATCAGGCTGTAGGAGGGAGGAATATCAACTTTGGCAAGACAAAAAAGGAGTAAAAAAACCACTCAAAATATGTTTAGAACTACAAATTAACTTTAATGCTTTGCCTGAACCCACACTACATAAATTAATTTGTTAGAATATGAAATTTCACCAGAAGACAGTTTTGTGTCGTGGAATTGCCAGCTCTACATTCAACCCTCCTCTTTTATCCAGGGTTGGAACCACAGGGATTTATATTAGCGCTACAGTGTCAGTAAAAAAGCAATATATTAAATTTAGATTTACATTATATTTACATCCCGCTTTGTAATCCAGGACGGGATCAGCAGCAGTTTTGTACAAGAATGATTAATTTGCAAAGTGGACATGCAGGAGTGCAACTACCTACTCTCTGAGGGGTATGCAGACACATTACACCCCCCCATTTTTCACCTGTTAATGTAAATAAATCTTATTTATTCGTGGACTTATAACATACAAAGTCTCTAAATTGGCCCCTACTGTGCTCCAGCCCGTGTGCGTGAGTGGTTTTTTTTTTTTTTAGCGAAAAACAAAGTGTGTGAGAACTCCAAGAAATGAGTGTCCCGCTCATGGATAAGCAGAAAATCCACTCTCAGACATATTTACAGACATCATGTCTGTGCTGAAACTTCTCTCGCGCCATTTTTTTTTTTTTTTTTTACCCAGAATTCCTTTCTCTCCGAGTCTCCAGAGGAGGAGTTTGCGGAAAGTTGAGTGAGACTTCTGCTTGTTGAATAAACCTCAGGACTTGAAGGTAAAGTCAGTGAGGTGGCAGCTGCCGGACTCCATGACTCGACGGGAAACAGACACATTTATTTTCTGTCGGTACGTGAACTTTATTCTGTTTTACAGCTGAACTCTACCGGTTTACGGACGACTGACTTATGGAGTTGGTTAAGCTGCTAACTAGCTGTACTAGTTAACAGGTTAACGAGGGCTGGTCCCCGCATGGGTAACACAAAGCTGATAAAACTAGTAAAATGCTCGACACGGACTAATAAATTAAAGTTTACTCCTGAACTTTTAGTTTCACTATAAGGCTGTATGACTCGACTACTTCCTCACCTGAAGTTTGCTTATTTACCTCCAGCCTCTTTCAGAGTATTTGTTCGTGTGTTATAAGTAATATGTTGTTGTTTTTTCTCATTTATGTGGCAGCCATATTGTGAATCATGGATCAGAGGAGACTGTCAAGAGCAGGAGAGAGCTTGTACATAGTCCTGGGCCTGGAGAAAGGAGCGTCCCCCGACGAGATTAAAAGGGCCTACAGGTGTGTTTATTACCTGCAGGGAAGTGCTGAGAGGAGTGAATGTTAACCACCCACATACATGTTTGAGCAAGTGTTTCTGAGAACCACAGAGAGTCACGTTGAAGGGGGAGGTAATCAAAGCCAATCATGTCAGGTACAGGAAGTGCCACCACAGCCTGTAAAAGTCACACACAGAGCACTTCCAGGTGGCATCTTCTTGTGTTGAGGGGGGAAAATGGAGTTGTTGTCGTCGTCTCGGTCCAACCCTGGAAATAATGTTACGCTTCCTCTCGTGACAGCACAATTTGTCGCCCTCAGAGTTTGTGCTGTGGATGACTCTCAGCTACTGCCTCATCAGATTTTAGGTCGGTGTCTGTAAAGCTGACCACAGCCACTTTTC
Source organism: Kryptolebias marmoratus (assembly GCF_001649575.2). Taxonomy (NCBI): domain Eukaryota; kingdom Metazoa; phylum Chordata; class Actinopteri; order Cyprinodontiformes; family Rivulidae; genus Kryptolebias; species Kryptolebias marmoratus. The sequence continues at coordinate 5,606,895 of NC_051439.1, forward strand.
CTTCCTTTAGCTGTAGATGTTAATTAAACTCTCTTCAGAGGTAAATCACTTTGCAAACAAAGTTGACGCTAAATGCTTAATGTCTAAAGCTTTAAACACAGGCGCTTAGAGCACGGGTGTCCGAAGTGTGGCTCGCGGGCCATTTGCAGCCTTCAAAGTGACTTCCTTGGGCCCACAAGTTCAGCTTAAGAATGGTATAATTTTGGTCCGTGAGTTTAAGAGGTTGCTGCAGATGGACATTTTACAGATTTTAAGAGTGATATTTTTTTATATATATATAATTTTGGATTTGACAGAAAAAAGGATTTAAGAAAATCTTTTTTTTAATGTGCAATAGTAAGGATGTTTTTTATATTTTGATTTACCAAATGTCTTATTTTTATTCAATTTTATGGTAAAAAAGGACTCAAAATTTATTTATATAGCACATTTACAACAACTTCAGCTGATCAAAGTGCTTCACAATAATTACAGCATCATAGATATGATAAAAGAAATACCTAAAACTAGATTTTTTTTTGTAACTATTTATAAAACAAGTGTTTTCAAAGGGAAAAAAATGCTGTTGATTTATTCATGTATCGAAGGAAATGGGACTTAGTTAAGGGGGTATAGAGTGGATATAATTAACATCCGATCACATTTAAATCTAACCTTCTGTGAATCAGTTTTAGCGACTGACAGCTACCCAGTTTATCAGACCATCCGTGGTCGTGTGGGTCAGATTTTTGAAAAAAAAAACAAAAGATTTTCACTTCAAGGGTCTCCAGCCAGTTTTTAGTGACTGTTTTTGAAGAAAAGTGACTAATATTTCACTTTTTGTTCTGAGAATTGACTATAATGCACTTTCAAACACAAGAAAACAGAAAACAATGAACCCAACAAACCAAATGCTTATTTTTAAAAAGGGAATTGTTTGAGGTTTTTATTTTTCCAGTCCACAGTGATTTAGAACTCCTTTCATCTTGTCCTTTCAATTAAATATTGTGGTTTTACGTTGTTGTTGAGAGTTTAAAGATGAAAACACTATAATATATATAAAACAGACAAGCAGGATTGACTCCAGCAGTTAATGCCAAAGTTTCAAGCAAAGATCTCGCACAGAGAGTAGCTCTTGGAGTATGTGCTATGACTGAATCTCAGCTACGACCACACCAAATCTTAATTAAATTCAATTCAGTTTATTTATTTCACGCCAAGTCACAACAAATGTCATCTCAAAAACGTTCACATACATTATAAAAACCAATCTATCCAGGGAAACCAGCAGATATAGCACAATATCTGTGAAATTAACTGAATTATAGCCATCTTTGTGCTTTTTAAGGTCAGTTGGATGTTTACGTGATTGTCACAGGGTGATGTGATTCTCAAAACTATAAACGGATTTTATTGTGAATATTTGATTACAGAAACAGAGGTAAAAACCTACTTGGTTGGACTTCTGTAACAAATAATAAGTTTCTTTAAACTCTAGATTTATATACTGCCACCTTTTTAGATGGTTTTCTGCTTGTACTGTAATTTGTTTGACTCCAGAATGTTTGTTGACAACAGGTTTGATCCTAACACTTTATTCTTTAAACAATACTTTAATTTATGAGCTTGTAAGTGTAAAGAATTCTGCAGATTACTTCCCTACCAGAGATTGTTGCTTTGCATCGTACAATTTTTTTCATTAATGTAATGGTTACTAAAAATGCTAATAAACGCCAAACAATCTTCGTCAAGATGATCGCCACCATAAGTTAGGCATAAGGAGCTGATCCTATCATACAAGCTCCAGAACAGAGATCCAACAAAAGCAGGTATACAGGCAGCATCTCGTTAGGATTATTAAAAACACAGAAAATGTAATTCTATAATGGGACAGATTCAGGGAACTCCAGTTAAAGCGGGAGGATTTCATTGTAGAAAGGTGTTTAATTGTTGGAACAATATTACAAATCCTAACTATTGCATTTGTACTTGTAGAGAACAAAGAAGATCAAACATATGGGAATTATTTGAACTTATCTTTGTGGTTTGAATGTTTAAATGTTTTCTTAAGCAAAATAATTTCAGCAAATTTCACAAAATTCACTTTGTGAGCTCATGTTTGCACAAGCAGTGTGTTACGTTGGATATAGGAAGTCAGTAAAAGTTACTGAGATGAGTGAATTTGTTAAAAAGCGACCATTCCAACAACATGTTTTAAAGAAGTAATCCTGTTTCTGTATCAGTCGGATTGATTAAAAATGAGCAACACATGTTGGATCGTTCGCTTCAGGTGGGAGGGGACCAGTAGAAGCTCGGGGCCAACCTGCCAGCGAGCAGGTTTAGTTCAGAGTCTGTTACCATGGCGACAGACTCAGCTTCACTTACCTCTGTTTCTGTGATGGAAAATTCAGATATTTGTTTGTCTGTCTGTTGGGTATTTTGCTAATAGACAGGCAAACAAACACACACAGACACAAGCAAAAACAGTATGGCCCCTTTGCCTTCTTTGGTGGTTGGTAAAAATGAGGGAAAAGAACCTTAGCAAGAAAAAATTAGAGCTTTAGAGATGAGTCAAATACTGCTCTTTCTCACTTCTGCACAGCTGGCTAGAATGTCAGAGCGTTTGTCCTGAAAACAGACTTTTTCTCCCAACCTGGTAACAGTGGGTGTCCTTCTGGTAGTTGATAAAAATGTCTGAATTACTAAAAGATACCTCTCGGGGTTTTTTTTTTTCTGTTTCTCCAGGAAATTGGCATTGAGGCATCACCCCGATAAGAACCCGGATAACCCAGAAGCGGCTGAGCGATTTAAGGAGATCAACAATGCCAACTCCATCCTCAGCGATGAGAACAAACGTAAAATCTACGATGAATACGGCTCGTTCGGCCTGTTTGCAGCCGAGCAGTTCGGTGAAGAAGGCGCCAAATATTATTTCCTCATGTCCAAGTGCTGGTTCAAGGTTTGTATAGTAGCAACGTCCGGAAGACAAAGCGTGCAGCTCTTAGGTGTGCCAGTGTGTCTTAAATGACATTTGACATTTCTCCCTTTTAGACCCTTTTAATTTGCTGCACTATTCTCACCGGCTGCTGCTGTTGCTGCTGCTGCTGTTTCTGCTGTGGGAAATGTAAAGGTCCCGAAGACAGGGACAACTTCCCCTACATGGACCCTGAGGATCTGGAGGAAGACACAGGAGAACAGGAACCAGGTGAGGCGCTTTGTCGTTTTGCACTTCGTTCAGGGTGTACAGTAGATGAAGGCCACTGTGAAATGTTGGCTGAAGAGTGGAATTTATTGTGACAGCTTGATTTGTTGTTACGCAGTTGTAGAGCAGCATTCTCCATCACTGGAGCATTGTTCCCCAGTCAGCACTTTGAGATAAAGTGGCAAATAAGGTTGGGCGATGGGCTAAAATTCTTCGATCGGCCATTCTCAGTCCAGCAACCAACAATTGGTGATATATTTGCTGTTTTGTTTAATCGTGTTTGTTTGTGTTTTGGAGGAGGGGCGGACTGTATAATCACCATGCTCTTCACAAAAGTAGAAGTCTGTTATTTGTGGCCAAAAAGAAAACCAGGTCACTGATTTTGGATTACCTTTGCTTTAAACGAAGGAGGTACTCCAAACACTTGACAAGAAATAAACCAGAAACCATATAGCAGCTCCAGGCAGGGAACAAACATGTGATTAACTTCTAACACGATGCCCTTATTATCACAACACAAATGTCTTTGAAAGTTGGAGCCAGCAGGAAAATGTCTTTAAACAACTTCTCTTCCTGGAGAGGATGAAAGGCGTCACAAACAATTGGTGTCAGATCCGATAATAAATCTAATAATGGCTTCGTTGTTTTGGACAAAACCTCAAATCCAGCAACAAATAACAATGAATAAGAACTGATTGGGAAAATGGAGGTTTGAATCCCTTAAGCCTTGTCATGCCTGAAATGATGGAATGAGCTCCGCAGGGTGCAGGAGGAAACCATCACCACAGCTTTTACTGCTAACAGTAATATATGATTGATTGTTGAACAGTTTGTAACAGCTGATAGTTGATCAGGAAAGCTGTTGTGGGGCCTCACGGTGCTAATAATTAACTCCACCTGTTTAATCTGTGAGGGAGAACTCGTCATCATAGTGCTTTGTACAGTATTTTACCTTCTTGTTTTTGAAATTATGGGCCATTTTATTACTGTATTTTCAGCACTACAGGGCGTACTGGATTATAAGGCTCACTGTCAATGAAAGGTCCATTTTCAAACTTCATATATAAGGCGCACCGGACTGTAAGGCGCATTAAGCGAAACAAAACAGTCCCGTCTTTTCAGAGAATACTGCACCGATGTAAGCATCAAGTATAAACGCCTGCACCGCTCGCGTGTAGGCGCGACTATAACTGAGCTTTAATGCTGCAAGCGGTGCAGCTTTGTAGTTTACTAAAGTCGTACTAAAACATTACAACTTCTTACATATATAAGGCGCTCCGGATTATAAGGCAAACTGTTTTTTGAGAAAATTGAAGGCTTTTAAGTGCGCCTTATAGTCTGGAAAATATGATAAATTTGGCTGTTGAAAAGTGCTTTTTAACCACAGAGCAATACATTTTTTTTGCGATCCATGTATTGGCTCCTAGATTTTGTGCCTTGATTGACCTTAAAATGATACCAGAGTCCATTTTCAGTTTTACGGTCATTAAGAAATAGTTGTAAGCAACAAAACGAGTGACTGTTCTTTTTTTTTTTTTTAGTTTTTACGCAGCTGCCTACATTATGATCAACTAAAACAAATATTTCTTCTAAATCTTGTCATTTGTAAAAAAATTTTATTAGATGACCTTTTCACCCAAGTTGCTGTTGATTTAAACCGTTAAGTTCGGCACATCTTTGCTGAGTAAAAAACTGAAAGCGCCTACAGACAGCAGCTCAAAGTGTGAAGCGTTTTACAGCGTGTTCAGATTTAGATTAAGGTTGTACTTTTTTTACAGCTCAAACCTTTTAAGGGAAATGTAAACAAGTTAAAGTGGAAAAATCTGTCTTTTAAAAAAGACCAAACAAACAAACAAACATGGACTCCAGTAGCTGATAACTGACACATTCATCCAGTCACCAAATCCTAGTCGTTAAGTTTATTTATTCAGTGTTTTTGTTGCTGTGTGGAACATTATGACAGCAAAATCAATTTGTCAGCCTCACGTAGCTCTCCTAATAAATATAAATAGTATTTTGACCACGTGGTAACATTTTTCCTTTTATTATCAGTGTTTGGATCTGTCCATTTTTACATTGCACAACATCTTCTGTTGTCAGACAGGATTCCTTTTTACTGGTTCCTCTAATATCTTCAGAGAAGTAAGAGAACAATAACATTGATGTCACTGCTGCTGCTTTGACATTGTTTAGAAAAGCTTTCATTGAGCTTTCATTGATTTTTGAAAAATATCTCTGCTTGTACTGTTTTTGGTAATTACCTTTACATATACTGAATTTGATGCTGGAACCAGCAGCTTTTCTTTGCATAACAATTTAAAAATACTCAACTAAGTTGCTCCTGGTCAATAAGTAATTCAGCACATATTATTCATTTACTGGCAACAAACAGCATGCATGTTCTTATCCTAACCCTTTTTTCTATACCTCTCAAGGCAAAAGCAACTTTTGATAGGACAGTGAATTTTCTTAATGTAAAACTCTCTTTTACAGCAGGAGATCGTGTAATAGTTTTACAGCCGGGCCCTTCTGAAACCCCAGGTAAAAGTCTTTCCTCTCCAGACAAATACTACTGCTTTGTGCTCCTTGACTCACCTGGCTCACCTCTTCAAGGTTATCTCTCTGCATTAATGCTTTAATGGTAGAGCCTAAACTCTCTGCTGAAGAAACACTCCACTGGTTTAAGGAGAACCAGTTAAAGGTCCTGGAATGATCCAGACCTCAGTCCAGCTGAAAATCTCTGGTTTGATTTTAAAGACTGTTGGACACAAGCAGCACCCGTCCAACCTGAAGGAGCTGGAGACGTTTGGACATGAAGAACGGACAAAAAGTCCAGATTAGATGGACCAAGATCACGAGGAGAGTTATCCCTGTTCAGCCCCATTTCAGATAAAGTTGGGACGTTTGTGAAATGTAAATAAAAACAGAATGCAATGATCTGCAAATCTCATAAACCCATATTTATTCACAGTAAAACATAGTAAACATATTAGATGTTTAAACAAGAAATTGCACAATTCTTAACAAAAAAAATAATTTTCAGTTTGATGGCAGCAGCACATCTCAAAGTTGTTCCAGGTCCATGTTTCCTCTGTGAAGCCTCTCCTCTTCTTTTACCATCAGTCTGTAAACATCCAGGAACTGAGGAGAGCAGCTGCTGGAGGTTTTAGAGGGAATTTTGTCCCATTCTGGTCTGATGGAGGATTCTAGCTGCTCAACAGTCCTGAGTCTTTAATGGTGAGAGGTCTGGACTGCAGGCAGGTCAGTTCAGCTCCTGGACTCTTCTACTATGAAGCCATGCTGCTGGAATGATGCAGTCTGAGGTTTAACATCGTCTTGATGAACTCTGCAAGGTCTGCTCTGAAAAATACATCATCTGTATAAGAGCATATGTTCTAAAACCTGTATATACTTTTCTGCATTGATGGTGCCTTTCCAGATGTGTCAGCCACTCATGCCAGAGGCACTAATGCACCCCCATACCATCAGAGAGGCAGGCTTTTAAACTGTGTGCTGATAACAGGCTGAATGATCCCTCTCTGTTTTAGTGTGGAGGATGTGGCGTCCATGATTTACCAAACGAATTTCAAATTTTGATTCCTCTGACCACAGATCAGTTCTCCTCTGTCCCTCAGTCCATCTTAAATGAGCTTTGGTCCAGAGAAGACAGCAGTGTTTCTGGATGGTGTTCACATCTGGCTTCTTCTTTGCCTGATAGAGCTTTAAGCAGCATTAGTGGATGGTACAGTGAACTGTGTTTACAGACAATGATCTGTGGAAGTGTTCCTGAGTCCATGCAGTGATGTCCAGAACAGAATCAGACCTGGTTTTAATGCAGTGGCCCCTGAGGGCCCCGAGATCACAGACATCCAATACTGACTTTCAGTTTTGTCCTTTGAACACAGAGATTTCTGCAGATTCTTGAAATATTTTGATGATAATTTGAATTGTTCCACTATTTTTAGACCCAGCTTTTGGTAGACTGAACCTCTGCCCGTCTTTACTTCTGACAGACTCAGCCTCTCTAAAATCCTCTTTTTATACCCAGTCCTTTTAATGACCTGTTGACAATTAATCTAATTAGTTGCAAAATTCTCCTCCAGCTGTTTCTTATTCGTACCACTTACTTTTACAGTCTTTGTTGCCCCTGCCCACTTTTTTACGTTTTGCTGCCATCAGATGGATGAATGGATACAATTTCCTAAATTAAACATTTGAAATCTTTTTTGTTTCATAAAAAAAAATCTGTTTTTGAGATTTGCAAATTATTGTTGTTTTTCTTTACATTTTACACCATGGACTAACTTTTTTTGGAATTGGGGTTGTATTTTGCTTCTTCAAAGTGGTAATTAGGTTGTCTGAATTAGTAGAGACTAATTTAATTCCAACAAAATGGAGAGAAAAGTAATTGGGGTGTAAACTTCGGCAACTTGCTTTATGTTATGCATTCTTTTTCTTTGTGGAAAAACTGCATTTATGAATAATTTATCTTGATGCTGCTTGTCTTTCCTACTCTTGCTTACCTGGATTTGTTTTCCATATGTCATCTTGAGCACTGTCTTCTGCTGCTGTCTGCAGACATCTTTAAACTTCTTTTTTTTTTTATCGCCTCGACCAAAAGACAAAGCGATTATAGTTTTCTTTGCCTCGGTTTGTGTTTGTGTCTGTTAGCAAAATATCTTCTGAGTCACCAGAAGAATCTTAATGAAACTCTCTGAAAGTAGTCATTGGATGTACATATACAGCTGATTACCTTTTTGGAGTCAGTCTATTCAAGGTGGCTTCTACAGTCGGCTAACATTCAAAAACACAAAAAATGGCTGTCACTCAGTCAGTTTTACAGATTTTGAGCTAAGATTTGGTGTGGTAGTAGCTGACACTGATCCCCAACACAATCTGTGTGCTAACATATTATTATATTTGTTTAACACTTTGCCATTAACTAATTGTAGTAAAGTTTGTTATTTTTACTTGTCTGTTAGCTAAAGGGCTAAATAATTCATCGGGTTTTTTTGTTGCTTTTCTGTCATACGGTTTGTATATGTTACTCTTCTGGGATTTATAGTTTAATAAATCATTCTCTGAGGAAAATGATCAATTAGAAGCATTAACAAGAGAAGCTAGAATGTTTTTTGTTTTCTTTCTAAACTGTTGTTTTTTTTTGTTTTGGTTCTGCAGATGTAAACACTCCGATTGTGGTTCAGCCTCATGCAACCAACGGCACGTCAAGCCCCGAAGGGACGCCCATCGTTCTGTCAGCTGTAGAGTGAACCACCCAATCCGTAAATCAGTCTGCGACGAGGCGAGATCAGATATCGGACTTCTTGCTAAAAGCAGGTCCTCAGCAGCAGCTCATCGATTTGTTTTTCTTGGGGGGAAAAAAAAGAAAAACCTGACGTACTGAAAACATTCCAATCAGACCTTCTGTGTTTACGTGAATTAAGTATGGGACTGAGATTTCCACATGCGTTTGGTTTGTTTTAATTCAGTGGTTTGTCTTTTGATTTAAGTCTCATTTGTCTTTTTTTTTTTTAGGCTTTTATAAGTTTTGGGAAGCCCGTGTACTGCAGAGACAAAGCCATGCGGATCAAAACCACTGATCTTTAGAATAATTGGTTCTCTTGTGCACTTTAAACTAACATGTTAGTATTCAAAGTCTAACAGTTGCCATAATGGTCTGAGACCGTTTTGGTCCTCGACTCGTAAAGGTTTGTTTAACCAGCTAACTCAGGTTTTTCAGATTGTTTTTGATGCTCACCACCTCAGTTTTGCTGCTCATGATAATTTACTGTAGAATTAAAAATAAATGAATAAAGTAAAAGGTGTCACCTGTTAGGTTTTCACACAGGTGATCAGGTTTAGGATAAATGTACAGATCGTGTTGTGATTAAATGCAATCGTTCGCCGCTGCAAATGTTCCTGTCAGGCAGCAGTAGTTGTTAATGTGATAACATATTTTAATGAAAAAAAATATAGCTTTTTAAGTCTGCGTCTTTTTCTCTCTCATATTTTAGAGGTTGTAGAGACTTTTCATGTTGACTCCATGTAAAATGAGTTTGATCGGATTCGAACCAAACCATTAAAAAGATCAGATCTGCTTCGAAACGACTGAACACCTTATTTATTAGGCTAGTTTAATTCTAACCAACAACCAAATGTGGCACTAGATGGCTTCGTCGGACTTCACTGGTTACCAGAAGTCCTAAACTGATATTTCCAGATAACTGCAGAGGAGGGAAGCCGGAGAACCTAACACTTCCAAAGCTCATCTTTAGTGTAGTAACAGGATTCTTTCCCTTTTACTTTTAGTATAAGGTAGATAAAACAACGGGCAAAGAAAAGTTCTAACTGGATGGATGGATTGTTGGTTAGTTCACTGAACATGAGACCAAACACAATAATTTCTTTCCAGATTTCTTCTCTGGAAGCATTCAGAGATGTGTTTTTGATCAGAGTTTTTATGAATGTAAACTTGCGTTGTTAATATATTTCTCTCTAGGTTTGTTTATATTTTATGTATTAGATTACTTTTCTTTTTCATTTGGATGTATTATGTACAAATCTGGTATTGTTAGTAGTACTGTGTTAGTTAGGCAGCCAAATTGAATTTGTATATCTGGACAATCTGAGTATCTTAACGTATTTAAAAAGTGCCAGAGATGATACTTGACAAACCTCACATAACTATCTGAATATAATAATGTTCTTTATGTTTTTATAGCAATAGACAATACAACCCTGTCTCCATCCGTACCCGAAATGTGTGTGAACCAGGCTGTATTACGAAGTTACTTGTATGTACCCAGTACTTATCACATATGTACCAAGTACTTATTGTATACGTACCTCCTAATGTCATCCAAGTTCTTGCTATGTACGTAGCAGGTGTTTGCCGAGCACTCACCTGGTACTTTGGTGTACCTGGTATGTACTGGGTACTTTACTTACCGACTACATACTGGGTAACAAGTCACTTCATAATACAGTTTGGTCCTCGTATGTACCAGGAAAGTACTGAGCTGTATTATCTTGTTTTACTTATCTTTTTTTTTTGGTGTGTGGAGGTTTTTTTTTTTTTTTAATTAAAAGTAAGAAAATTAAAAGTTGTTTTTATAGTTTCATCATTCCCAAATGTGTCCCCTTTCTTTTCACTTGTAAATGTTACTAAATTGTCCGTAAAATAAAGCAACAACTGTTCGATGAAATAAACTTGAGCTTTACTGGAAACGTCTTGTCTCGGGGACCGGAGCGCCTGAGCCCGGTCAGCTGCCATTGGCTCGGGCCGGGCTCCACCTCTGACAGATAACCTTTGTTACAACAGGTGGCGAGTTTTCACACTTCAGACCTGTCAAACTTAAAATAAGGCAGTGGTGACGATGGATTCAGAGAAACAGCATCTTATTGAGACTTACCTGGAGCCCCTCGCATGGTATCATCTACGTTCTCTCTTCTATCAGCTCATATTGGTTTGGGTTTTCTTTATTGTAAATGTCCTGTTTCCTGTTGGGACCAGTCCTGTGGAGGATTCAGAGGACAGTGAGGACAGCCTGCGGTTGTCTGAGCTCTGCCAGGAGATGGACAACGCGTCAAGGGCTGAACGTGAAGCGAGACGTGCGGCCAGGAAGAAACTCTTCATTGCCTGCGCCGTCAGCCTAGTCTTCATGACGGGGAAAGTGATTGGTAAGATGGAAGACGGATGTCCTGCCACAAATCTCTGATTTTATTTATTACACAATTCATTGGCAGCTCTCAGAATCTTAAACTGCACGTAATTGTGACTTTTTAAATCTTAACAAATCACAAAATGTTGAGTTGAAAGATTGAGAACTTTAAAATAAATAATGGTCAGGTTTATTGGGGCATTTCTTGCCTTTTAGGCTTCTGAACTCAGTTTTGTCATCAAAAAATGCTCTTTTTATACCCTGTCCTCTTAATGATCTGTTGAAAATTAACCTGATTAGTTACAAAATGCTCCTCCAGCTGTTTCCTATTCTCACCACTCACCTTTACAGCCTTTTCCTACTCCTGACCCGACTTTTTTTTAGGATAAACTACCTTACTTTTTCCTTAAAATGGTACAATCTCTTAGTGTAAACATTTGATATGTTTACTATGTTCCATTGTGAATAAAATATGGGTTTATGAGATGTGAAAAATCATTAAATTCTGTTTTATTTACACAATGTTTCAGCTTTATCAGAATTAGGGTTGTATTTAAAAGTTGCATGTAGTACACATCTCTGGTTTTGTGTTAAATTTGATGTAAATTTCCTACTTTTAATGAGGTTTTGTGCGTAAATACCCTTTATATATGTCCCAGTAGACCTGAATCCCCCCTAATGCTTAGAGCTGAGAAGAAAACCTGTTGAAGGAATGTTTGCCCTGCAGGTGGATACGCCGCTCACAGTCTGGCCATCATGACAGACGCAGCTCATCTCCTGACCGACTTTGGCAGCATCGTCATCAGCATCTTCTCTCTGCTGATCTCCTCCAGGCCTCAGACAGAAACCATGACTTTCGGCTGGCACAGAGCAGGTGGGACCAAGAGCTCTCAGGAGAAACAAATTGTGCGTCCGTTTCTGCAGAAGCAGCGCGGGGAGAAAAAACCTTCAGTACGTCCTAAGATTAAAGCAACTAGAATCATTTACGTTGGTGTCATTTTGGACAAACCTTGAAAATGTTATGAGGACTCATATGATGCATTGAGATGTCGCACTCGGCATATGTGTTGATGACTCAGCGACTACACACGGCGACCTTTCATTCAACAGCTGTGAAATGGGCTGAGTTATAGGCATTTTTGTGTTTATCGCTGTGGCAGTCATGTTGAATTAGATTGTATCCAAAAGTTAATCAATAGATTTAGATTCCACTTTCCAAAGTTCGGTTTCTCTTGTTGTTGTTTCTCTCTTACCAACCATCCAAACAAGCCCGACATGTTGATTCTGTCTGAATGTTTTGGAAACGTTAACGTTTGGAGGCTGAGGCCTGTAGAGTCTGACATGTAGCACTGCAGTCTTAAACCTTCTGGCTCATCCACCCCTGGAAAGATGACATTTTTTCACCTGTCACTTCCCACGGAAGACAATACCGTTTTTAGTGAAACAAAAATTTTAAGGAAACTTTTCAGAGAGTAACTCTTGGACGTACCTCTACAGCTGATTACCTTTAGGGGGTAGGGGTTTGTCCTTTAAACGGAAGGTTGCCAGTTTGAACCCCAGCTCCATCCGTCTCAGCCGTTGTGTCCTTGGGCAAGACACTTCACCCGCCTTGCCTACTGGTGTTGGTCAGAGGGCTCGGTGGTGCAGGTGTGTCAGCCCGCCCCAGGGCAGCTGTGGCTACAATGTAGCTAGATAAAGCGTTATACAAGTGCAGGCCATTTACCATAATGTTATTTTCAAGGTTTGACCAAAACAATTCTGTAATTTCTTAACATAAGATGATCTTAGTCGAAGTCAGTGTTGGGCAATATGCATTCCTTTAAGGAATGTTAGGCTTTTAATTTAAGAATGGCTCACTGAGCCAACAGCTGTGGTGGATCAGTGGTTAGAGCAGTCGTCCTCCAGTGAGATAGTTGGAGGTTTGATCCCACCAGTATGCCACATGTCAGAGTGTCCCTGGGTGAGACGCTGAACCCCTCACTGTCTCCGATGTGTCCCATCGGTGTATGAATGTGATCTAAAGCCCTGATTAGACTCTGTAGAATGATTTATTCAGATCAGCTTTGTAGAGGTTCAGAGTGCTGTATGAATGTGTGGATGGGTAAACGAGGGCACAGATTGTGTTGTAAAGCACTTTGAGTGGCCTGATTGGCCAGAAAGGTGGAGTAGAAGTACACCTCATTTACCATTTAACTATAACTATAGGTGTTTGTGAACATCTTATCAGCAGAGGATTGTTAACCTGGGTTGTGTTCCCGCAGAGATTCTGGGTATGTTTGTCTCCGTGGTGTCGGTCTGGGCCGTGACCGCCGTCCTGGTCTTCTCCGCCACTCAGAGGATCCTCGATGGAGGTTATGACATTGACAGTCAGCTCATGCTCATCACTTCAGGCTGTGCTGTGGGAGCCAACATCTTGTGAGTGTGCTGAGCAACTTCCCGTGTGGTTTCAGGGATCAGTCAGTGGTGATCAGGCGCTCTCTTCTTTAACCTCAGCATGGTTCTGATCCTGCATCAGTCTGGCGCCTCACACAGCCACGGGACTCCCGCCGGCCAGCCGCAGGAGGACAAACGGCCTCACCGATGTGACCACAGCAGTGCGAGCGTGAGGGCGGCCTTCGTCCACGTGTTGGGTGACCTGCTGCAGAGCGTTGGTGTCCTCCTGGCTGCCACCATCATCCACTTCTGGGTCAGTTTTAGCAAAGCCGCGTTTCCTCTGCGACAGGAGGGCCTTTTTTTAAATGAAAAACCCAGGTTTCCTTGAAGGAATGCATATCACCCGTTGCCTTTCGTGCTCATTCAGATGCTGAGTTGTGTTAGGATCTTAGCACAGTTCGATCTGCCACAACCATTTACTTTTACTTCCTGCCTCTGGTTGCGTGTCATATTTCTCCTCACAGCCTGAGTATAAAGTGGCAGATCCGATTTGCACGTTCCTGTTCTCAGTGCTCGTCATTGGGACAACACTTCCCGTCACCAAGGACGTGTTCAGGGTCCTGATGGAAGGTAAGCTTTACCTCACCAGGTGAAGTCCAGGGAGGTATTTCAGAACGGAGCAGGGAAACTCTGAGTTTTTGGTTCCAGAATGGCTGATTATACTGGGGTCAAACAACACTGAGTATCTTAACCTTGATTCACCATGGCAACCACAGGAAAAAGACACAGCTTGTCCATTTCGTAATACAGAGTACGCAGTGTAGCAGGAGTGGAAGCACACTGTGATGATGTCACAGCTCACCTAAACTCTTCAGTCCAGTCGTTCCCAACTTCTCAACTTCTGGCCCACAGAGTATCAATGTCAGAGGCTTGTGACGCCAAATATGACCTGTTCAGTGTACAAACTTTGCTAATAACCTTATTAAACAAGGTAATAATGATGACAATACAGCCTTAACAGCTATGGTACTAGTTTTATTACATCATGGTCATTGTATTAGTTTCCCCTCTCTTTCTGGCACTGAAAACTCAGAGTTTTCACTAACTCCGGGTTAACTAACCCCTCTTTGTGGAACGCCCTCCTGCAGTCTGTGTTGTGTTTTAGGTGCTCCTGGAGGCATCAGCTCCAGCTCTGTGAAGGAGCTGCTCCTGTCTGTGAGAGGAGTTTTATCTGTCAGCCGTCTGAACATGTGGAGCCTCAACATGAATCATTACCTGCTTTCAGCCCACGTCCTCACAGGTAAGGGCTTAACTACTAACCACTGCTGCGCCAGGAGGGGTACTGAGGGGCTTTCAAGTGTCCATTTTAGAGTTTACTTAAAGATCAGCCATGACACATCCCCAGTTTTAACCCTATGATGACATTTTCAGGAAATGTTGTGGTCGTCACAAAAAAAGCAACGGATTCAGTCACTATTTATTAATCCTGCTGTGGCCTTGACGGATGTTTGCGCTCTCCGAGTGCTTCCTTTGGTGGCCGACGGGCGCAAACTCCAAAACACACAGACACAAAAAATGAATGTAAAGAGAATATACAGCAAAAGGAAAAACACTGCAAAAACCAGAAACACTAACAAAACACCAGCTCCAAAACACCGGCAAGTTAAAAAAAAAAAAAGCTGCAAACAGAAGTGCACCAGACCAGCAGGGGGACTCCAGGCTGGACTCAGACGTGTCTTCCTGCTGTTTGACCTGCTGCTGGCAGTGAGATGATGGTCGGCTCACCTCCGTGTCTCCCTCCTCCTAAACACGCTGGTTCACAAATTACAGAACCAATGACACCTGAAAAACAAAAACTAAATAACCTTCATGTCATGTGAACTTCTGACCAAGAGTTAATGTTGAATTGTTTCACCAGACAGGGCAAAAAAGACACTTAACTGTATCTGAATTTAACGCATTTTATATTATTAACATTTTTTATGAAAAACTAAGAGTTATATATAGCTTCCATGTCAGCTCATGGTTGTCTTCATCTAATAATTTAATCAGATAGACAGACACCTTCCCTTTTTTTGTCCTTATGGACAGTTCCTGGACAACTTTTTCTTTTCTTCATCACATTCCAACTCTTAGTAAACGATGCTCGTGTTTACAGATGAAGACGCTGATTCCCAGCTCATCCTCAGGAAGGCAACAAAACTCCTGCGATCAAAGCTTGGTTTTTCCAGCGTCACAATTCAGGTGGAGCGTTGCAGGATTTCTGCTTCACCGTGACTCACTGCTGAGCTGTGGAAGTGAGGTGAAGTCTACTCAGAAAGCTGTCATTGACACATTGACTTTAAAGCTGTACAAACTTCACTAAAGCACACGTTTCATATTATGACATAAAAATTGCTTCTTAATTTAGAAAACATTGATGAAGATGTGATAAACTCATGAAGGATTAACATTTAAAGTGTGGATGGATGTTTGTCAGCATGTCAGGTGTAATTTTTGACTTAAAGGAACGAGTTATAGATGTCTTTTCTCCCTTTTCCCTCATATAGCTTTGTTGATTTTTGTCTGTGGATTAATAATAATGAGAAGAAAACTTAATTTTTTATTTTTTGTAAATTTATTAAAAATGAGAAACGTCATTACAAAATATTTCACACACATATTTGAGGCCTTTTGGAGTTTCTGTTGTAACAGCTGTCTGTCATCTTAGCTATTTCTTCACATTATGGTTAAGAGTTGGACGGCGGGCGCCTTTTTTTTTTCCCACAAGGCTGCAGAGATTATTCAGAAAAGGTTTGAGGAAAATGACGAGGAGATGTCCAAACGTCCAGCAACAGGAAGACCAATCAGAATTTAAAGCTGAGTTTAAAGTTCCCCAAAGTGTACCAAAGGTGCCACAAAAAAGTTAAGAGATTCCCCCCCCCCATTAACAGGGCAAAATAAGAAGAGAAATACACACCACCCACTTTCAGTGGGTCATAAAATAGGATTTAGAGCAATTATTGTCATAAAAACAAACATTGTTCGGTTTCTTTGAAACAACCAAACAAATTAGAGCCAAACAAAAGGCTTGATTATTATTTTTAGTAGATTCAAGATTCGGATTCAATTATGGAAATAAAAACACAAGCTGAAGCTAAACTTGAGATCCTAATCATTTCTTTACATTTACACAAACAGTAAGAGTACATTCACCATCATATGTTCATTGGTCATTTTAGACATTCTGTAAATTTGGTTCCTTTTCTTATTGGATAATTAAACTAGCGACAGATAATACCGCATGATAACTATTAATTACTACCTCAGTTCTAACGCCAAAAACATTTTATATCGCCCTCTCAGAAAGAAGAGACCGGATGCACATCAACAACTGTTTAACCTCTGACTGAAGATGGCCGCCGCGGCTAACTCGCCTGGAAAAACAAACAAAAAGAAAGCTATAACTCAACCTATTTTACAGATATTGAGCTAAAATTTGGTGTGGTAGTAGCTGAGAGTCCTCTCTAACACACTGCATGACAACTGTGTGATTTTTCTGTTAGCAAAATATCTCATGAACCAGAGGGCAGATTTCAATGAAGCTCCTAAAATCACTGGATGTTCATCTACAACTTAACTGTTGGAGTCAACCTAATTCAAGATGGCTGCCACAGCTAATTCACCTCACACTGCACAAAAAAAAAGGCTATACAATGGCAACTTTTACAGATAGAGCTAAAATTTGGTGTGGTAGTAGCTGAGAATTCTTCCCCACGTATACTCCGAGCACTGACGGATCACGTGAGATATCAGGGAGCAGATAGTTTTTCAACTTTGACCAAAATGGCTCCAACTCAGTCGTTTCTCAACCTATGATCTTAGTCTAAAACTCTGGCATAAAAGGTGGTGGGTGACGTGCATTCAGTCAAGGAAAGCTAGGCCTTTAATCCCGTTTTTTCCTGATAATCCTGGTCAGACTGAGTACACGTCGTCAGGTAATACAGGCACGTAACTATAAGGTTATACAGTACAGATAACACATACAAATACTCTACTCATTATGGAGTAAAGCTAAGGTTAGTCGTGATCAAAACAAGCGACTGATAAGACACATCAAATATAAAAATGTTTTTTCCCCCTGTTTGTTTCAGTTCAACCTGTGCTAAAGCAGTTTGGTTAGCAAAAAGAAAAATCTACCATCAGGACACACTCTGGGTCAAATTACCAAGAAGTCATGGTTCGTAACACAAAAACTAATTCAAGGAAATCCTTGTGCGAAAACGGCCTCTTCACTGCTGGGACTCGGGCCGTCTGTCCCTCTGGTAGTTCCTGTACGTCTCCTGGAACATGTTCTTGCAGGCGATCTTAGCTTTTAGCTTGGAGCAGATGAGGAAGGAGCCGCCCATCTTCCTGTGGAGGGAGTAGGTTTCTTCGGGAGGCGGCGTGAGGCGCTCCCTCAGCATCACCGGGATGAGGCGGTGGATGCGCTCCGTGGTGCTCTGCTCCCCGAAGTCGAAGGGCTGCTCCGAGGAGAAGGCCTCTCCCAGGATCATCACCGCGTCCACGTGGGCGTTCTCCATCGCCTGGGGACAGGAGAGAACAGGAAGCAGAACCCTCAACAAGGAAAATGAAGGAATGCATATCGCCCGCTCATCTTATGAGAAATGATGGGAGGTATAACTATAACACCTGGATATGTGGGGTGTAAATATCAGCTACCAGCACATCAAACTATTGCTCAATATCTGGAAAACTGAAAATAAAATCTATATATGTATTTTTGCGCTGGCTGAGGTTGATTAGCTGTGGCAGCCATCTTGAATTGGCTTGAATTCAAAGGGTAATCAGATGTTGGCGTGCATCAAGCTGACTCAGCATTCACACTATTAGGACAAAATCTGAAACTATGTATGATGAAGCAGGAACTGTACATCCAAACTGAATACTTGATGAGCAGCGTTTGGGCAGAGATAACCAGTTGTTGCAGGTCATTCTGTGCACCGCTGCAGGTCAGTGAAGCTGTTGTCATACGCCATGAGAAGCCACGTGGTCGCATGAAGAAAGTTGTCTCATTTTTGTTCTCGTAGCAGCTTCGTCCGCCGCTTCGCGACACAAGGCCCGGGCCGAACTGTTTCTCACAGGGGTTTGCACCAAGTGTCGTGTGATTGGTCAGAAGTTGTTGTGGGCGTGTTTATGAGCTTTAATGGAGTCATTTTGCTTCTGCTGCTCCGCTGAGAAGCAGCTGGAGGCTGTTAGAAAATACAGCCGTCTTTACAGCTGTTCCAGCAAAACGTGACTGCGAACCTACTTCTTGACTTCTTATGGAGTCAGCTGGAGCGTTTAGGGATGTAGATAGAAAATGTTATTAAAGCTGTTTTTACATTTCAGACAGAAGGAATGAATGAGAGACAAATCAGGAAAATCAAAGGCCGTCCTGAGCTTGAGGGAAAGCATATCACCCACCGCCTTTCATGGCAGAGTTTTAACCTCCTGAGACTCAAGTCTTTGTTTGGTGTGCGTTTTTCCAGTGCAATGTCCTCGTATGACATCAGGTCTCAGGAGGTAACCAAGATGTTACAATGAGAAGGGATAGAGTTAGAGCTGTTTTAATCAAAACTTGTAAACGACGTTCTCATGTAAAATGATGAGATGCACTGGCATCCAGAGAATACATTTTTGTATTGGCTAAAGTCAGTCTGCTGTGGCAGCCATCTTGAATTGGGTTGACTCCAAAATTAATCAGTTCTAGATGTCCATCCAATGATCACTCTCTGGGACTTTCATTAAAACCCTCCTAGTGGTTCATAAGATATTTTGCTGACAAATGAATTTGCACACACACACACACACACACACACACACACACAATCCCGCTGCCAAAGATAAAAGGGGGCGATAATGATGTTTTCTTTTAGTATTTCCAACAAAAAGGCCAGCAGCTCCACCTGTAGGCTCAACTGGAGCCTCTTGTAGTTCGTAGGGTTCAAAAAGGAAAAAAGGGTTGGAGGTTTCTTACCTTTGACTCGTATCCTGTGAGGAACTTCATTTCCCTGGATTTGAGCAGGACACCTTCTCTGTTCTGATCTGCAGCCGCCTTGATAATCTGAGGAGAAAAATGCACAAATACGTTTAGTTTCAAAGGTTTATTTTCATGTGTTATAATCACAGACTATTGTTTTTATGGTCTCTGATGAGAATGAAAAGTTTGATATGACTGGGGTTTGACGAAGACAGCTTTAACTCTTAGGCTGGGGGTTATAATCTGTTTTAGACGCATGTATGATTCTGAATCGATCAAAAATCGATTTTGTTAACATTAATCTGGGTTAAGAGAGTCAGCAGCGTAGCTCCTGTGAGATTCTGTTTGTCCTAGTAGAGTTTCTGTAGCTTCCTGTAGTTGAAACATGTCCTCTCATGTTTTCTTTACTGAACCCTGAAGAAGAAATATGTAAATAATAGTTATCCGATGACTGTCTTTAGTCGTGACTTTAAAACATTTGACTTCTGTGTAAATCTCCAGTGATAAACCTGACGCTAATCACATTAGCCTTTCA
Organism: Kryptolebias marmoratus; assembly: GCF_001649575.2. Classification (NCBI taxonomy): domain Eukaryota; kingdom Metazoa; phylum Chordata; class Actinopteri; order Cyprinodontiformes; family Rivulidae; genus Kryptolebias; species Kryptolebias marmoratus. Next base: position 5,626,646 of record NC_051439.1, read on the forward strand.
ATGGTATTATCAGTGTTAAGTTAGCATCTGTGCTATCTGTTGATCAGCAGCCTGTGTTTAATGTTTTTTTTTTTGTTTTTGTCATGTGGTGAAATAGAAACCAAAAATACAAGCAAGCTCCCAGGACAGGCAGGCAGGATGAATCTTGCAGTCTTATTTAACAAACAAACAAAAAGAATACCTTAAACTGAGACCCAGGAACAGACGAAGAGAAACCAAGGAGCTTATATGGACGGGGACGGGCGATTAGCGAGCAGAGGCAGATGAGCAAAGACACGATAAAATGATCCAACTACAACCATTTATTAGGCATGGAAATATATATAAATCAGCGTTTATGTAACATAAGTCATTCGTTTAATTTTGTAAATAAGATACTTTGTCTCAGTTTAAGCTGTCCAGCTGCGTCCTGGTGTTTATTCACAAACCTGATAATCAAGTTGCAACAATGGATGTTTTATCTGAATCATAATCAAATCATGAGGCGTCTGAAGCTTCCCAGGCCTGACTCTTTTCCTTCTCATTATAAGACGAATCTTAGCCTAAAACTCTGGGATGAAAGGCAGCGGGCGATATGCATTCACTCAGGGAGTTAAATTAAATACAACTGATATTTGTTTTAGTTTTTAAAAAAAAAAAAACTCTTTCTTGGTGAATGCCCTAGCGGCTCTAACCAAACATGAGCTTAATATACGATGCCTGTTTATTCCTGCTCACATTAAACACAAGTAAGCCAAACTATTCTATAATACAAAGATCGTAGGAGTGACAGTGTTTGTTCGATCAGCCGTGACCACTTTAGCTTTCAGCACATCCCCGCTTGAGCCTGTTCGTGTTCGCACGAAGGAGTGCAGTCAAGCAGATCTGGATCGACATCTGATCAACCAGTCAACTCAGCGAACGAGTTAGAACACCCTCGGTTTACCGACTAGACGACCGTCTGCAGAGGTAACCACGTGTCAATCAGGCCATTCTCCACCTATGACTGCTCTTTAACACGAGGTTTTCTCTAAACATGACAGACGTGGTCCTGCTGGACATTTTCCTATAGCTACAAAAACAGGAAGTTGTAATTACAAGTGGTGATATCAAATTCAGAGTATTTGGCTTTTCATAATGTTGCCAAGTTAAGGATTAGGAAAGAAGGCTGACTTTGCAGCCCACGGTGCATCCGAGGATCTGTGAGTAAACTTTTCCACATGACGCCAAGGGGGGGGAAAAAAAAATAGATCGGTTTTGAAGAAGTCAGCTTTTTTGTCTTTTGGAACAAAATGTGACAAGGAGTTTATTTAGTTTCAATGAGAAATCTGCAATAAAAAGACCTACAGAAGTAAAGGAAAAAAACTGATTATAATGAGAATAAAGGCCTAGATTTCCTTATAGGAATGCATATCACCCGTCAAATTTCATGCCACAGACAGACTAAAGTCATCTTATGTTGATGGAACTGTAGTTGTCTCGTAAAAAACATGAAAAATGAGTTATCGCACTCACAGGATGTGTTGAGGATAACTCATTCTCAACACATACGCCACATTTTAACTTCATATCTGTAAAACAGGTTGAATTACAACCGTTTTGGTGTTTTCTAAGGTCAGTTGGCTGTGTCGACCACCTAGAACCAGGTTGACTTAAAAGTTAATCAATTGTAGAAGTTTATCTAATGATTATCCTCCGTAAGTTGCTTTTAAATTTGTCTAGTTGTTCATGATGTATTTTGCAACAGACACGTGGGCAAAAACATTATCTTCAACATTACCTTTCGGCAGTGGGGGATAGAAATGTGTCAAAATCCACACAATACAAACACTTTACATTCTCACCTCGATGTAGCTGTCAGTGAACTGTTTGTCAAATTCTCGTGTTGCTCCGAAGTCCAACAGTGCAACCTGAAGACGGAACAACAAAACAAACCACAACTCGTCAGAACTAAGAATCTCCAGAAACATGCATGTGTTGCTGTTTTACTTACAGCTACTCATTGCAAAGTCATGAAGACCGGTCTCAATAAAAACAATAAGTGAGAAACAAACTTCCGTGTGTGTTTGTTTACCTACAGAAATCGCCGAAGTCACTGATGTCCACAGAAGAGCTGTTTGGGATTGAGAAGTCTGATAGTTCTGACGTATTGGTAAAGTTTGTCAATGGAAACGGTAAACTGACTGATCTAGAAGTTGTTTCTCTAAAGCAGCGTGTTTGAACGCCGAGCTCTTTACGCTGCTCCACCGTTCTGCTTCATCCCCAATATTTATTCTTTAGTTGTCTTCCTCGTTCTGAGATTCTACTCATGTCAGATTCCATCATATTCGTTTACCTAGACAGACTACATCCAGCCTAATGTGGGTCAATCATGTGACTCAAACTTCCATGTGGTTTTTGGCAGGTTCTGCCGAGCACTTTGTTTACGTAGAACGTGGACCTGCATTTCAGAACTTTATATCAATATATTTGGAAAACCTTTGGCGTAAACTCTTTCAAACTGCACACTTTGATGTAATGACAACCCTTTTTATGTTTAATCCCATACTTTGCAATGAGTAACTTTAAACTCAGAAACTGACCTTGTGAACTTGTGGGTCGTAGAAGAAGTTGGACCAGTTTGGGTCAGTCTGCATGAATCTGAACTCGAAAAGCTCTCTTAGGCACAAAATCAGAATCTGCTCACAAATCTGTCAGAGAGAGAGGAGGAGGGGGCACATAATAATGATTGTGTTATTAGTTGACTCTGGGAGGTTAAAAGGTGCCACGTCACTGCCAGCACCTCCCCGAGGCACAGCGCTCGGATGCATACCTCGTTCCTGAGTTCCTGAGAGAGCCCCATAGCCTGGTCCAGGGGGAAACCGGACACCAGTGTCGCGGTGAAGACACGCTTGTTGCTCAGCTCGTCGATCACATCAGGCACGCAGAAGAACGGGTGATCCTTCAGCAGCTCCCTGCCACACAAACAACAAGAAAATGTCTGCAGATTTAAAGAAACACCCAAGCTTTGCTACTTTAATGAGCCATCTGAGGACATTAAGGCGGTATCTTACTGGGCCACAACTGTCAGAGACTAGTTGGTTACAATTGAAAAAATGAAAATAAAAAACAAAACAAAAATAAAAATTTCCATTGCAGTGTCACCGAATTCGGAGTGTTTGGAACCTGTTTTTAGCTACCAAATTTTGAAAATCACATCCGTTTTTTAAAGTACACAGCTTACAAAACTGTTTTGTAGACATAGACATCATTTTGTTGGCCACCTACAACCCGATCATACCCACCTCAGCAGACGCCTCCACGTTTAGGATTTTATACTGGAGCACACTTTAGCAATTAAAGCAGGTTTGGAATAGTTTTAATCATCATCGGCGGGCTTTATAGCCTCAGTATCCTCTGAGCCCGCACTGATTTAACATGGCATATCACTTCCACTAACAATCGACTGTGGAATATTTAGTAGCGAGGAAATTTCCAGACTGAGCTTCTTGCACAGGTGGCATCCTTTCACGGTGCCACACTGGAATTCACCGAGCTCCTGAGAGCGACACATTCTTTTACTAATGTTTGTAGAATCAGTCTGCATGCCGAGGTGTTTGATTTTATCCACCTGTGGACGTGGAAGGGATTGGAGCTCCTGAAATTAAGGATTTGGATGGGTGAGTGAATACTTTTGGCAATATAGTACATTTTTGCCTGTGTGAGTTTGTCTGACTATTAGCAAAATACCTCATGAAGAACTGGGTGGATTTTATTGAAAAAGATCAATGGATACATCTATAAGTGATTACCTTCTCAAGTCCATCAAATCCAAGATGGATGCCAAGGCCAACTGACTTTAGAAACACAAAAATGCCTGGAAGAGTTTTGCAGCTATTAAGCTAAGATTTGGTGCGTTAGTAGCTGAAAGTCTTTGGTTCAAACTTTGGCATTAACAGCTGGTGGCAGTTGGCTTCCGTTCACACATTTTGTTACAAAGCTTTTAATTTAACGATACATTAACCATCGATATAAGGAGGGGAAAAAAAGTGCAGATTTTATTTCATTTTGAAATGTTTTCGCACCGCTCTTCACGAGTACTTTTAAGTAAAAAAAAAGTGCAAATTCAAATTTATGCCAAACTGTTGTAAGAATATACATGAAGAACTTACTGAAATCTCCGGGCGCAGTTGGCTTCTCTTATGTAATCGCACTCCAGCGCCACTTCACGACTCATGACCTCAATGAGATGTTCCGGGAACAGACCTGTACAAAGAGTGCGACGAAACCACGCGGAAAAAGGGGGAAAATCCTGCGTGTCAAGGTGCTGCTGTAGTTCGGCATGTTGACATTAGGGAGAGGTGACCACTTTCACACAATGGCAGCCGTTATCGTACAAATGATAAACGCAGTCAAACAATATTACCTTGAGGCAGAGCGTTGCTCAAACTCAGAGCGGTCATGATGTTCCGCACGTCACTGTCGATACTCTTGGCAATTCCAGGGTACTGAAGGGAACATTGCGGTTTTTTTTCCATTTATTTTCTTAAAATGATATCACGGTTGGATGTTTTATCTGCAAGGAAATACTGCGCTCACCTGAATCTTCATGGCCACCTCTCTGCCATCCTTCAGCCTCCCTAAGTGCACCTGACCGATGGATGCAGCTGCAAACGGCTTCTCCTCGAAGAACTCCAGCTTGTCCCTCCAGTTTGGACCCAAATCGTCATCGATGGTTTTCTACAGTTAGAGGAGGGATTACAGATTAGTAAGAGGCACTGGTGGCTGAAGTGTGTGTTTCAGCTCATACTGTACCATCATCTGCTTAGTGGGCATGAAGTCTGCGCTCTGTCGAACGCGCTCAAAGATTTTAGCCAGCTGAGGGTTGATAAAGGCATCATCTGAGAGAAAAGAAGACAATTAAACCAACCAAACCATTAAATAATAAACAATAAGCTGCAACAATCACCTCACTTCTCTTGTCAAGGGTTGCAGCAGAAAGAAGCTGTTCTTAAAACAGTCAATTATTTATACTTCTGCTAATATTTACAAGTGTTGGCCTCAGTTCTAACCGGCTCTTTACTTTAAAATGCTACACTTAGCACGATACTAGCTAAGAGTAACGTTAAACACTTCTATGAGCTACATGTAGCATTAGATAAATTTATAATTAAAGCTAGATATTTAGCTATAGCTAAATAAATATCTTAGAGCTACGCAGAAAAAACAAACTTATCCCATAACACAGTGAATCATAAAGGGTCTGCACTTAGCTATAGCTAAATGTATTTTCTATAGTTAAATAAAGGCCATAAAGCTACCTATGATATATATCTTAAAGTAGGGCTGCATGTTTATAGAAGTTGTGATGTGCAGTATTGTTGTTTTTATTATTGGATGGTAGCTGAAATATTGGTTTATAAGTTACTGTGGTCAAAGTCTTGTGCGATACAGACATTGCTCTAATTTGTATTTCAATGGCAATAAACTCTGATATATTGTGCGCCCCTAGCTACACATTAGCTATAGCTAATTTTGGATCATCTACAATTTACATATAGCCGTATTTAAATGTATAGCTGAAAGCTTTCCAGTGAAAGCGTAAAGTCCAGACTGTTTCTGGCTCAAACGTTTCACTTTGCTGCTGAGTGAAAATTAGCATCTGGGGTTGTTTACTATACTAAAGGCATATTTAGTTACTATAGTTACTGCAGCGTTTTAGGCTGGTTTTTCTGCAAATCAAAAGATTTCTAGAAACTGTGTCGTGTTTACAAGGATATTTTTTAGAAATGACAAATAAAACTATTGTTTCTATGTGGACAAGGCTTAAGATTCAGGGCGAGCAGAGTTTCTTTTGGGTTTTTTTCCCCTGTAACTTTATTTGACAAAGTAACATCAGAATCAACGTAGCACCTATAATTTCACAGTAGAGTTCTAGGTTTCTAGGGAAGGAAGCCCTGCTTTGTAATAACCCCCCCCGGTCTAATCTTGGTGCTAAAACAGAACAAGCTCTGTTTTAAAATTAGGTCATCACATGTGGTCTGTAGCAGAATTTCAGGAGGCTACATGAACAAAATGGCAGCTCAGACTAACACAGATTCTCAGACTCATATCCTGACCAACTCTGTCTACCATTACTCAGTGGTTCTGTTGGTGCCAAACACAACAGTGTGCCCACAGCCTCAGCAGTTTAGCTGCTTACATGGTAGTGCTCTGCAGGCGTTTTAGATTTATTTTTTCCTTTCACCTGAAACCAACAAAACGTGGCAAGACACCTCCTCCCCCACAAAAACATTGGCAAAGTAAACCCCCAAAATAACTTTAGGTCAAATTGTTTTATCTACTACAAGAACAAACTCAAAAAGTCCACATAAAGTCACACCCAGCAGCCATGTTAGCTGGAACTGGGGAGATAGGATTAAAAATCGCCTGAAGAAAACAAGCTGGTGAATGGAGGGGGTTTGGGAGACTGAAGGGGCTTTAACTTTCAGTAAACAAACGCTTCACTCAGTGACCTCACATGACAGAAGCACGAGCTGAGGATGGGGCCAAACGCCGCCGCAAAGGGTCAAGGTGTCGGACTTCAGGCTGTTAAAACTCTGCCGAGAGCAGTTCAGCTGATTGGCACCTATTGTGTTCGGTTTATTTTTACTGATGACATTCAGCTGCTGAGAAAAGGATTCGTCTACCTGTGTGACACTGAATCTGAAACATCCTGAAGCCTTGTTGTGAAGTAGCAGTCAGGCTTTAACAATCCCCAGATTTCTGGATGATTTTACATTAAACAGAGCAGCTTAGAGAGGTTCAGACACTTTTTCTTTTTTTTTTTTTTTTTTTTTAAATTTCCTCACCTTGAATGCTGAGAATCTGGCCAATTTTTAGAGCTGCCCCTCGAACCTTGCAAAGTGTCCGGACAATTCTTCCAGCGTTAGCCTCAGAGAGGAACGGATTGGAGTCCAACACAGCCTTTTTGGGCCCTAAAAAAAAAAAAAAAAAAAAAAAAAAAGAATAGTACAGGAGTTCAACGCTTAGTAAGAGCAGTATTTTCAAAATAAACTTTCTCCTGGTGAAGTGCAACAGCTGGCCTGTGCCTACATACAGTGATTATTATCACCCCCTACTGAAGGCAAAAGGCTATAATGGTTCTGCCTGTCCATTTGTCATGTTAGCAAAATATCTTGTGATTTCAATGAGACTCCTTGAAAGTAATCCCTGGATCTACAACTCATTAACTTTGGAGTCAACCCAATTCAAAATGACCACTACAGCTAACATTAGCCAACACAAGAATGGCTATAACTCTGTCAAATTTACATATAAGGAGCTAAAGTTTGATGTGGTAGTACTTCAGAGTCATTGACAACACATACTAACATCTCTTGAGATCTGTGCATAACATAATTTTAAGATTTGACCAAAACAGTTTTAACTTCATTCCTTCTCATTGTAAAGATATTCATAGTTTAAAACTCTGGGATAAAAGGTGATGTGCATTCCTTCAAGGCATGCTACATCTTTGATTTTAACTGCGTCTGATAAAAAGTTAACCAAAATGTGCAAAAAGGCAGCTTAGATATGTGAATCAGTTTTTATTTCCCCATCACCTGACACGAACGAAACAAAAAGCATACCTTCTTGTTTGGGTTTTAAACTGTTCTTGGCCACTTCTGCAAGCGCTCCAATACCGAGGCTGACGGCCAGTCCTACACAAAATAAATAAATAAAATCAGGCGCATTTACATCAGAGCAGCACCAGTAGGGGGACATGGGAGCGTCGATCAGCAGCCAATGCTCGGAGCCCTTCGCAGTTCCCGGGTCAACGGAGGTTAGCGAAAGTGAAAGACAGAACTGATACGACTCGAAGGGAGCAGCTCTGCCTCGGCGGCGTGGTTTTGTACTAGCTGAATTGTCAGACACGTCCTGGAAACCCTTCCTCTGTACTCCTAATCTTGGGAAAGAACAAGTCAGCACAACTGGAAAACTGCTGACTAAGATCGTGAGATAATTAAATTCATTAAAACAAAGCACCCCCCCCAAAAAAAAAAAAAAAAAAAAAACATTTAATAAACTAGTAATGAAATGAATCCTTTTAGCCTTGTGACCAAAATAACGGATTTCTTCCAAACTGTCGTGGTGGCGTCCCACATGCTGATTACTTACTCTCCCATGAGCCTTTGCTGCTCTGGAGAAAGTGCCCGCGCTGCTAAATTTCTTTGCACAACGTTCTTGCTCAACTTTTGTCAGCAACAGTTATGAGTTACCTAATAAAATATCAGAGCATTTAAGGGTGACTGCCACCATCTTAAAGTCATTTCACTGAGTAAAACAAACACAAACAACAACAGAAACAACACACCTTATTATTTAAAACATTTATTCTAGACTTGAATCAAATCTTTGGAATGGTTTCAGTTGTTTTCCTAAGTTCAAAAATGTTGAAGAAGAATTTTTACCAGAGCTTAAAGCGTGCGTAAACTAGCAGCTAAAAACTGAGTTGTTAAAGCAAGCAGGACAGTAGCTAAAAGCTGCAGGACAGTAGCTAAAAGCAAGCAGGACAGTAGCTAAAAGCAAGCAGGACAGTAGCTAAAAGCAAGCAGGACAGTAGCTAAAAGCAAGCAGGACAGTAGCTAAAAGCTGCAGGACAGTAGCTAAAAGCTGCAGGACAGTAGCTAAAAGACAAAAGCAGAAAAAATGTAGCTAATAGTAGCAAAACTGATGCCAATATTTGCTAAACTGCAGCTCAAACCTTAAGGGAGCAGAATGGTAGCAAAAAGCTAAAAGTGGCAGAATGGTTGCCAAAAGTAGCAGAAGAAGCCAAAACTACAGTAAATTTGCTGAATCAGACTTCAAAGAACGATGTTTTTGAAGAAACCAAAGAGAACTCAATGTATTTCTATGGAAAGTTTTTATTTTAAATATTTTGAAAAGTAAAAAAAGAAAATTAGAAGAAACAAAATTCACAACACATTCCTTCCAATCGAGCCAAACGTTTTGATGCGTGAACGGTTCAAAAAAAAAGCACAGAGTATGTGGAAGTACTTTGAGTTTTGAAATGTTACCACACTCAACGCTGAGGATGGTCTAACTTTATTTTATGTTTCTGTTCACTTGGTTTCTGTTTGTTTACAAAACTCTGAGCGAGAAAACCCCACTACACCTACAGTCATTTCTTACTCCTCATAAGGCAAATCAAAGTCTGATCTAGTAGCCTCGTCAGTCTCCTCGTACCTCTTCTGCTCGCTCCTCGTTTCAGTTCTCTGACCTTGAAGCTCGATACATTCAATCTGCTCTCCTCTTTTAAAAATTCAACACCATCACTAGGACAAGATCACTGCACTTGCTTTTACCCCTATGTTTTACAAAGCTTGTCCCTGTTTTTTTGTTTTGTTTTGATGTCCTAAATACTCCCTACTGGACTTAAGGCTCCAGCAGACTTCATAAGAAGTCATGAAGTCAGTTCGCGGTCGCGTGGTTGTGAGACGTTTGTTTTCCCTCACACCTTTCATCGTCCACGAGACACTCGGATCAGAACTCCCAGGAAGCTCCTCCCTCCTCCAGCAGCTTTTAAACAGGTTTCTTCCTCCTGGCTTCTCAGCTCTCCTGTTCTTGTACAGATTTTAGCTTCCCTTACCGCGACCAGACGTGTTTATTAAACAGACTGAGGCAGTACACGCCGTTTGGCGTTTGCAGATTTGACGGTGCACAATAATGAGCGAACGAAGGGAACGTGTCCCGACTCTGCCCTGTCAAGGAGTACTTCCTCCCGGCCACCACAGCCACGAAGAGCCTCCTGTGTCTCCACACGGTCTCCTCGGTGCTCAGTAACTGTGACGTCTCCTTCCACAAGTTCTTCATCAACTGATTATCTCTTTAAGTTCACAGGTTTCTAAGTTTTGCTGGAACAGCTGTAAAGACGGCTGTATTTTCTAACAGCCTCCAGCTGCTTCTTAACGGAGCAGCAGAAGCAAACTGACTCCATTAAAGCTCATAAACACGCCCACAACAACTTCTGACCAATCACATAATACTTAGTGTAAACCCCTGTGAGAAACAGTTCGGCCCGGGCCTTGTGCCACGAAGCGGCGGACGAAGCTGCTACGAGAACAAAAATGAGGCACTTTTCTTCACATAACCACGTGAATGAGCAGACTTTGTGACCGATCATGGAGTGTGACAACAGCTTTAATGTAATTTGTGCAAAAACATGTAATTGTATTGTTTGTTTTCTTTTATTGCTATTTTATATCTGCCTGTAATGTTGAATCTTGGCTATGTTGTCTTTGCAAAAAGAGAATTGGCTCTCAAATGGTAAAATAAAAAATTACTACTTTTTTTTCTTAGGACTGGCTGTGATTTTTTTGTGTCTCCGTCAGTAGTGAAGAATAAACACAAATCTGTCAACAACAGAAGTAACGGATAAAAGGAAGGAAATTAGCTTGACATGTTTGGAGGTGACACAAAAGCATGTTTGCGAGGAGAAAATGTAAACAAAGCACAGCGAAAACTGGAAACACTGCGGAGCTTTGACACAGGGATTCATTTGGTCTTATTTTCTCTGCTCACATCTGTAATGTGGTTCTATGGTTTACAAACCACTTTTAGTGAGAACATATTGTTTACTATCGAACTGCCGGTAAGTAAAAAAAATACATTTCTTACCCCCAAAGTTCATCAGCCTTCCTATCCGAGTGACGGGCACCTTCCTCTCTTTGGAGTTTTCACTGAGCTAAAATAAAAGACAAAGCTTGAACTGTGAAGGACAGATGTGAATACTCCAAAGGATGAGATATCTGTTCAATGTGACTGACTCTGATAAGGACAAAAAAAAGGAGCTGATACCGCTTGCTTAAACTGCTTGGCTTGAGTGTTTTTGGCTCTCCTTGCTTTTTCGATATCCTCAGCCGTCAGCCGCCCCACGGCCGTGTTGTCCTGGTTGAAGAGCCGCGTTTGTCCGGACGCTAGTTGGCCCGACCAGTTCCCGCGGTACTCCAGACGTCGAGCGGCGGGTCGTCCCCCGACTGCCACTCACGCCTCCAGGGAAGCAGGAAGCGAAATACGTGCCCATGGCTGAATACCTGTGAAACTGCGTCGCTGCGACTCTCTGGACACAACCCTCCATCTGTTGAACAGAACAGGATTTGCCTGAGTGGAGGCAGGAGCACGTGACGACATGTAGGAGCTTCATCGATGCAAAAACTATTCAGCTTTTTGAATCGATGAATCTCCTCTGATGAGACACGAAACGTCTTCAGCTACAGTATAAAAGTCCTGTTGTTTTTTTTTTTTTTTTTTAAACGTGCATTTTAAGCAAAAACACTCGTTGAATTCATCCGGTAATTCTTCAACTTTTCTTCAAATTTTTAACCTGAAGATCCGGTTCAGTCAGTCAGCCAGTTCTTTCTAATCCCGACACAACTCATGTCTACAAACGTAAGACCAACTTCAGACCAGCTATTCACGCTTTTCTCAACGCGAGCTTATTTTGTCTTTTACTTATACTGAGGTAAGTAATAAAAAATCAATTAAATTTAAAAAAAAAAAAAAAAACAAAAAAAAAAAACAATGTCATTACAACTAACTGCTTAAAAAGCAGAGAAAGCATCTAAAACTCTTAGTTTTCTACTTTTAAACTCAGAAAAGACGGAGGTTGTGGTTTTTGGACCTGAACATCTCAGGAACAAACTCTCCAGGTTTTCACTTAATTAATTAATTAATTAATTTAGCCTCCAGTTCTAATGTAAGAACCTTGGTGTTGTTTTTGATCAGGATATGTCTTTTAACCCCCACATTAAAAAATATTACCAGGACCATTTTATTCTACCTGTGTGATATCAGTCAAATTAGAAACGTCTCGTCTCAAAATGATGCAGAAAAACTGCTCCATGCATTTATCACATCTAGGTTGGATTATTGTTACTCTTTATTTTCTGGGTGCCCAAAACACTCTTTAAAAAGCCTTCTGTTGCTGCCAGAGTTCTGCTGAGAGTTCGGAGGAGAGATCAGATTTCTCCAGTTTTAGCTTCTCTCCACTGGCTTCCTGTCGAATTCAGAACAGGATTTTAAATCTTCCTTCTAACATACAAAGCTCTCAACAACCAAGCTCCATCTGATATTAAAGATCTTCTTGTTCCATATTTTCCTAACAGAGCACTTCACTCTCAGACTGCAGGTTTACTTGTGATTCCAGGAGGGTCTAAAAGTAGAACAGGAGGCAGAGACGTTCCTTTCTGATGAATCCTATAGTTCGGGTTGGTTCAGGTTTCCTGAGCTCTCCCTTAGTTCTGCTGCTATAGACTCAGACTGCTGGAGGACAAACTGACCACATTTCCTCTCTCTGCTGCCGCCTTTACTCGCTCTACTGTAATTATTTCTATCATCAACATGTTTTTCTTGCCATAGAAACTCCACCTGGACCAGTCATTCTGTGTCTGTCGTGTCTCTTTCCTGTCCTCTCAAACTCTGCTGGTTAAGGCAGACGGCTTAAATGAAGAAATGTGAGTTTAAGAGCACACATACAACACAAATAGCTTATTTAGTTACATTTTTGGCAACCAAGAACATTTGGGGCCACCAGTCTTTGTCGCTGTTATTTCGGAGGGGGTCAGAATCCAAAAGGTTTGTGAACCACTCATTTAGGATGTATAAAATCCTGTTATTTACCTTAAAGGAGGTCTTTACATATACAAATGTTTAAACTCCAAGGATGCATAAATGAGTTAGGAAATTTAAAAACCTGAACTAGATAAAATAAGCTTTCAGAGTCAGCTACCAGGTATAAAGAAAATGGCAACAGTGTGGACATGAGCAGTGTCTGCAGCCTGCAGGTCAAAGGTCACCGAAGTCTTCTGACGAAAAACTGATAAACAGGAAGTAATGCTAAACTAAACTAACTGCCTTCATTAAACCTTATTCCTTATTAATCTAGCTTCACTGATAGTTAGAAGCTATTGTGCCCTCAAATGTTTCAAACTGAGAGCCCAGAATCAGTAAACTCAGGTAATCTTATCCACAACAACACTGTTAACTCAACTCATCCTTTCAGGTCAGTAACATGTTCTGGGACCTGTGTGTGTGTGTGTGTGTGTGTGTGTGTGTGTGTGTGTGTGTGTGGACGGATGTGCCCGTGCACATCTGGGTCAAAGACCCCCAACAATAACATGTTGATCTGTGGCCCCAGCGGGTTCAAGCGAGGAACCACAAAAGACACAACAGAATCAGGGACAACGGTGGCTTTTCAACGCCAATTAGGGCTTTAAACATCGGCAGTGAAACATTCGGTTTGCATTATCACCCGCTGTCTGTTCCCAAAATATCTCATTAATCAGTGGACAAATTTTAACGACACTCTGAGGAAGTAACGACTGGGTGATCATCTACAACAGATTAACTTCAGGAGTCTGCAACATCCAAAATAGCTGCCCCAATCAACTGACCATAAGAAACACAAAAATGGCGACAAGTCAGTCAGTTTTAGTTTGTTGTGGTGGTAGCTGAGACTGATCCCAAACATATATTCTGAGCACTAACAGCTCTTCCTTAAAAATTATGCAATGAAATATTTGGAGTCAATTTTGTGAATACAGTATCCTACTGGATGAATTTTATTAAACTTTCGGGAAATAATAACTGGACGTACATCTACAACTGAATAACTTTTGGAGCCAACCCATTTCAAGATGGCTGCCACAGCTAACTGACACTAGTAAACCTTAAAGCCCCTATGATTCAGTCAGTTTCACAAATATCGAGCTAAATTTTGGTGGAGAATCATTCCTGGCGCATTCTATGAGCGCAACACTACGCAAGATCTTTGCCTGAAGCTTTGGATCCTAACTGCCGCCTGTTAGCAAAATATCTCATAAACCGCTGCGCCGATTTTAACAAAAATCTTATAAATTATGTACCGGCAGTGCATCGATGGCTGATTGCCTTTTGGAGTCGCCCCAATTCAAAGACGGCACAGCCAGTCAACAGTAGCCAATGCAGAACTGACGATAACTCAGATCATTTTAGATACTGACCTACACACACAGACTCTGACGTCGGGCAAAAACGTTTTTTCCGAGGTTTGACCAAAATGGCTACAATGCTGTCATTTCTCAGCGTAAGACAACGTTACTTTAAAACTGTCACATAAGAAGCAGCACCTTAAAGCTACAGATTCACTTCTCACGATATTCTTAAACATCATTTTAATCAAACTTCTGTTCTTCCCCTCAGTTTCTAGCCGCCTGTGTTTGAGCTCACGTCTCGTTTTCGAACCCTGCATCATCCACCCTCGTGGTGGTAATCGCCACCTTCATGCTGCTGACAAAGGCGACGGTGGCAGGAATGATTAAAGCACTCCGAGCCGCATGTCGGACAAACACGAGCCCAGCGACTCGGCAGCGGCAGGCTGACCCAACTGCTGCGGCCCGCTCCGCTCACCTTCGGCGATCCGATGGCGTGACGGAAGTTCACGGGCCTCCGGTTGCTGGAGCCGGTCCGGCTGCCTGTTGGGGCCCTGCAGGCCGCACGTTTCATCCAGTTCAGACCTCTCCAGACCACCAAGTCCCCGGTCATGGTGTTACTCTGTAGGGCAGGAGGTGTAAACATACCTTGATGCTAGTCATTTTGATTTGTGTTTAAATAAATTCCAGTACAGTAAATTGTTTCCCCTGTACATTTTTTTTTGCCATCTCACTACTTCTGTGTACTCTGAGCTATCTTTGCCATTCATATACGTATCCAAACCTTCAGCTCATTCAGGAGATGGGTGCTGGGAGGTTTGGTTGTTGTAACTTTCATACTTTTCAAAAAACGTTTACTTTTAATAGAAACATTTTCACCATAAAAATACACAGATCTCTTGAATTCCTTCAGAAACGTTGTTCTCGTTGACATCTGCTTTAGGATATTTGCTCCATTTTTGTCGGTTTAAGCCACTGCTACTTCTAGGTTTAGGCTAGCTTTTTGCTTCTTTTAACTAGCCTTACACTTCTTTTAACCTGCCTTTTGCTACTACCAGCTAGTCCTTTAGCTACCACCAGCTAGTCCTTTAGCTACCACCAGCTAGTCCCTTTTGCTACCACCAGCTAGTCATTTTGCTACTACCAGCTAATCATTTTGCTACTACCAGCTAGTCATTTTTCTACTACCAGCTAATGCTTTTGCCACTATCAGCTAATGCTTTTGCCACTACCAGCTAGTCCTTTTGCTACTACCAGCTAATCTTTTTGCTACTACCAGCTAGTCCTTTTGCTACTACCAGCTAGTCCTTTTGCTACCACCAGCTAGTCCTTTTGCTACCACCAGCTAGTCCTTTTGCTACTAGCAGCTAGTCCTTTTGCTACTAGCAGCTAGTCCTTTTGCTACTTTTAACTAACCTTGTTTGTTGCCATTTTAGCTAATTGTTCAACACCTGGCTGTGACTACCCGGAGCATAATTCTGAAGTATCTGCCTTCAAGAAGTGCTCGAAACACAAACCCACTGCTGTTCCTTTTTTCCAGTGTAGTGACCATGATGAACACCTTGAACACAGTGGGTCGAATAAAACGGCAACAACGGCCGTGTCTGGACCGCGGGCCTTCAGTTTGACACGTGTGCTGCAGTGCTCTGCAGAACAACTTGAGCTCTCTGTGCGCCAGGTCGGTGAAGAGGAAGAATGAGTGTAGTGAGCGAGCTCAGCTTGTGCTCCCAACAAAGCAGCGCGTTAATTTGGGCTGAACTGATGAAACAACAACAACACGACTAAAGTAAAAATGTCTCCGACATTAAAAACGACCCTCAGACCACAAACATGACTTCAGAGCCGACCTGGCACGATTAAAAGCAAAGAACCGCGTCTTCCACTCACCAGAAGCGTCCCGAAACACGTCGTCCCAGCTCAGAGAGCGTGCAGGGCCGTGAGCATTGTTGAGCAGAAGGCAGCACGAGCTCCCCGCTCACCTGGGTTTAACTTCACACGGGTCCTTTTAAACCCCCCCCCCCACCGAGTCCGGCGACTCGCGGAAGGACATGCAAACGCTCTCCGGGGAAAGTTAAACAAACACGGCCCAATGAGGCAAAGTTCAGCCGCGAGCCTCGACTATCAACAAAGCGCCACACTGGCTGTGCAAACTGTCAATCGCTGCTCGCGCTGCCTGCGTGTGACCGTTGACGTGTCCGACGCTCAGGGCGGGCCCTGAACTGCACACGCATGACGCCTTCACGAGCTTCCCGCCCATTTTTTTTTCTTCCTAGAGTCACGTGCAAATTCACTTGAGTCGGACCTTTGTTTAACATAAAAATAAAAGGGCCAGCGTCCATTGAAGGAATGCGTATCGCCCGCCACCTTTCACGCCAATGTTTTAAACTAATTTTGTGCTGAAAAAATACTAACTTTTATCCATTTTGATTAAATTTTGAAAAGAACATTCTGTTCAATTTTATGCAACATTAACTTGCTTGATTTAGCACAATCTGTTATCTCTTGTTGTATCCTTTCTTTCAAGGATTAAACAAAAAAATAAAAATTAAAGAGTCACTAGTTATTACCACATCAAAATTAAGTTCCATATCTGCATAATTCACTGAGGTTCGGTCATTTTACTGTCCTAATGTATTTTAGATATTGTGGCCATCTTGAATTAGGTTTATTCCAAAACTTAACCGGACAAAAATGATTTTTTGGGAGTTTTATTAAAATCTGTACAGAGTTTTTAGATTTTGCTAACAGACCAACAGAGTTGACAATTAATGCCAAGGTTTTAGACAAAAATGTGCTACCACACCAGATTTTAGCTCAATATCTGTAAAACTATTTGTGTTATAGCCTTTTTTGTGTTTGCAAAGATTGTTTTGCTGTGGTGGCCATCTTAAATCAAGTTGACTTCAAACGTTAATTAGCTTTAGATCATCTAAAGCTAAATAACGTTTGAAGTCAACTTGATTTAAGAAGATTACTGAGTTGACATCTAAATTAGATGTCACTGTACCATCCACTAATGCTGCTTAAAGCTCTATCAGGCAAAGAAGAAGCCAGATGTGAACACCATCCAGAAACACTGCTGTCTTCTTTGAACCAAAGCTCATTTAAAATGGACTGAGGGACAGAGAAGAACTGATCGGAGGTCACACAAATCTAAATTTAAAATCATTTTTGTAAACCACAGATGCCACATCCTCTGTACTAGAGGGTGATGGGAGTGGATTTTCACTCCTGTCCCATCCCACTCCCACAGAAAAAAAAAAAAAATCTTGTCCCATCACATTCCCGGGCCAGAGTAAACAAAATTTCCTGTCCTGCCCCACTCCTGGTTAAAAGACTCCTGCTCCTGTACCACTCCCATTTTGTTTTTCTTCATTTAATCTTTAGGAAATACATTGAATTTGATTTGATCTTCTCCCCATTCTTTCTTAGATTTCTTTGTGTTCTGTAGTTTTATTTTAAAAGATATGGCAACAGAAACAGTTCACCTGTGGTAATATCCAAACAAAAAAAACATAAATACATGGCCTGTGGTCCCTATAGTTTTTCTGTGGAGGACCAGCTGCTAAGTCCCTGTTTTAGCTCTTATGGAGGTCAGTTACAGTAAAAACAACAACAAGAAAACAGTACATGGGTCACACCATGTCTACCTTTGTTGAAGAAACCCAAACATAACATATAAAGTTGCATTTTACCAATTTATTGAGCAATTTTTTCCTTTAAACAGTGACATTACTTTAATGTTTTAAATTCCTTAAAGAAAAAAAAACTGCAACAAGCAATGTCCTCAATGAACAAAAGTGCATAGAAACATTACCTTCACAATTCACATACTGTAGCCGAGTTTTGGAAAAAAAAAAAGGGACATTCCCTCCAAAACCTGCAGCAGCTGCTCTCCTCAGCTTCACAGTGGGAAACATGGGCCTGTCACCACTTATTAACCTTCACCTAGGATGTCAATACGTATTTGGTAGTGTTTGTTTGTTTGTCTGTGCACAAGATTACTCAGAAAGTAGAAAGTAGAGTTTGATGAAATTTTCAGGAAATGTTGAGGCGTCATGATGATGTCATCAGTCCCGTTGCGATGTCACAATGGTAATGGCTCTCCAAGTGCTTCTATTGTTTGATGTGCTGTTGCCATAAAGTCAAAATTACTTTTTTTTTTGTTTAAATTTGTATTTCTTTCAAAAGAATGTCACAATTTTTTAGTTTAAACATTTGCTATGTTTTCTATGACCCCTTGTGAATAAAACATGAATTTCTGAGATTTGAAAATCATTGCATTCTGTTTTTATTTCCATTTCGTACAATGTCTTTCTGAAATGGGCTTGTACTGTCGTCTGAATAAAGTCCGTTACGGTGGTCTAATCTGCTAAAGCAGTTTCTTCAGATTGCTCGACAACATTGACTCAGCCCAATCTCATCAGACACCCTCAACTTAAACACACACACCCAATTCAATGGTCTTCTTACCCCTTTAGCACGCCTTCCTGTTCTGCAGAAGCCTGTTGCTCCCCCATTCATTCAAATCAGATGTGTTGAAGCAGAAAAACAACAAAAACATGCAGGATAGAGGCTGTGGAGGACCAGGACTGGACACCTCAGCTTTAAGAGTTGCATTAATAAATATATGAATATATGCAAGGATAAAGTCAACACGCCTTTTTATCCTTTAATATTTGAATTTGACAGTGACAATGCTGTAATGACAATGGGTGGTTCAAGAATAGTTGAAGTTACATTGCAACAAATTCTCTTTAACAGCAAATTAGGGACCATCAGTTGAAAGTTTTCCTTGGTAAAGGAAACGTGGTCAGGGTCGGATGGCAGACTTCAGCTTGGGGAAAAGTCGCAGAGCGTTTTGTGTCGTCACCTCCATCACCGTCTCCAGGGACACTCCCTTGATCGTGCTGATGTACTCAGCAGAGATGCGGATGTTTATGGGCTCGTTTCTCACCTGCGAACAGGAAGCAAAGGAAGGTGGGGAGGAAAAGAGGAACTGCAAATCAGATCGGTTTTACAAAAAGGTACAACGCCAATTCTGAAAACGTTGGAACATTGTGTAAAATGTGAACAAAACAAAAAGCAACCTACATTTTATCACAATGGAACATAGTAACCATAACAGCATCAACTAAGAAATTGAGGCTCTCCTTCTAATTGTTCTGAAGAAGATTCAAAGGCTTTAACCCAAGAGCAGCGACACCTGGTGGCCGACTGAAGCACTGACACCGTTTCAATCCCATGTCAGCAGGACTGAACTAATGAAACGCTTCAGAAACGTTTTGAACCAATGAAGCGCAACATGAAGTAGTGAGGACATTCGAAGCTTCGTACGTCATCGGTCACGTGGCAGTGGTGTTGTGGTACAAGCTCTGATACGGTGGTTCGAATCCCTCCACTTCAGGAAAGGTGACTCAGGCTCTGAAGCCTCTGTATCATTTGCCCGTTACTATTTTTCCCCCAAAATAGTACAATTTATTAGCTCAAACATTTAATCTGTACCATGTTCCTTTGGGAATAAAATATGGGTTTATGAGATTTGGAAATCATTACATCTTGTTTTTATTTACATTTTATATATATTTGTCCCAAGTCTTTTTAGAACTGGGGTTGTATTGTGCAACCATCATGACAAGCTAAAATACTGCTTTTAAGTAGTATTTTAGTATTGTAGTATTTACATAATTAGCATGTAGCCTTTTGTTCCACGCTCCAGTAGTAACTTGTGCAAACAGCGTACAATTCCTTAAGATTGTCTAGTTTAAGCACTTGTGAGTTATTATACATGAAATATTTTTTACCTGTTTTTCTGGACCGAGAGCAGGAGAATCTGTTTCCAGACAGATGTTCTCCAGTGGCAGCTGTTTTACAAGTTTCTGCTTCTTGGTTAAAAACACAAAAATTCTCAGTCATTAATGTTCAATGTGCTAATGTCAGTTAATGAAAACAATCAACACACCAATGCAGTTAGCTCAACCAATTATTAATTTGTTTGTCCTTTTTTATTCATGGTTTTAAAAAAGGTTTTCGTGCCCTCAAATTTTGCCACATTACAACCACAAAGTATTTTTCTGGGATTTTAAGTAATACACCAACACAGAGAAGAACATAATTGTGAACTGGAAGAAAAATGATTTTCAAAACTTTTACACATAAATTTACATTTATTAATTTTGTTTTTTTGTACAAATAAAAATCTGAAAGGTGTGGTGTGTATTCAGTCCCTTCACTCGGATCCCCCCAAATCAAGAACTCACCTGATTAGTAAACAGAATCCACCTGTGTCTAATTTAATCTCAGTATAAATTCAGCTGTTCTGTGAGCCTCAGAGGTTTGTTCAAACAGCACCATGAAGACCAAGGAACACAGCAGACAGGTCAGAGTTTAAAGCAGGGTTAGGTTAGAAAACAACATCCCAAGCTTCGAGCGTCTCACAGAGTCACTGTTCAAAGCATCATCTGAAGATGGAAAGAGTTCAGCCCAACTTCAAACCTACCAAGACATGAACGTCCACCTAAACTGACCGGCCGGGTAAGGAGAGCATTCATCTGAGAGGCAGCCGAGAACCCCACAGTAACTCTGGAGGAGCTGCAGAGGTCCACAGCTCAGGAGGGACAATCTGTCCACAGGACAACTATCAGTCGTGGACTCCACACATCTGTCCTTTATGGAGGAGTGACGAGAAGAAATCTGTTGTTGAAAGCAAACCAGAAGAAGTCCTGTCTGCAGTTTGACACAGCAAACATGTGGAGGAAGCTGCTCTGCTCAGATCAGACCTAACCTAACACCACACCATCCCCACTGTGAAGCATGGTGGTGGCAGCATCATGCTGTGGGGATCAGACAGGATACTTGCTCAGAGCTGATGGATGGAGCTAAATACAGGACAGAGAACCTGTTAGAGGCTGGGGCGGAGGTTCACCAACCAGATCTACAATGGAATGGGTCAGACCAAAGCATGTTCCTGTGTTAGAATGGTCCAGTCAAAGTCCAGACCTAAATCCAACTGAGAATCTGTGGCAAGACTTGAAAACTGCTGTTCAGACGCTCACCATCCAATCTGACTGAGCTGCAGCTGGTTTACAAAGAAGAATGGGCAAAAGCTTCATCCTCTAAAGCTGGTGGAGACAAACCTCAGAGACTCACAGCTGGAATTACTGTGAAAGGTGGTTCTACAAAGTACCGACTCAGGGGGGCTAAATACAAATGTAGGCTACACTTCTCAGGTTTTAATTTGTAAGAACATGGGTCATTTCCCCTCCATTTCACACTTCTGTGCTGCTTTGTCCTGGTTTATCACATAAAATCACAGTAAAATAGTTTGAAGCTTGTGGTTGTAACATGACAAAATGTGGAAAAATCCAAGGAGTATGAATACCATTTCACGGAACTGTTATTAGCCTAAATAACCTAAAATGTGAGACCATCCGGCGCTCAGTCGTACCTGCTCGCTCCGTATTATGGATGGCGGGATCGAAAAGAAATAGCCGGCCTTCACTCCCTCCATTGCAACAGATGGTTTCCCGTCAAAGGCATGAAGGAGAGCTTTTTCGACACCTAGTGACAATGTGGAGGAACTGCAGCTGACCTCTCTGATCCTCAGGTAAATTATTACATGTAAACACACAAGAACAAGCTGAACGGCTCACCTTGTTCCTTCAGGAGGTGGATGGTGGGTCTTCCTGCAGATCTTGAATGAACATTTCTAAGAAGAAAACACAACAAGTCGTGTTATTGCCTCAAACACGGAGTCAGCACTTGTAACTGGAGTAAAAACTGTATTTATTTGCAAATAATGCATAACTTGAATAAAGCTTTCCCTCCTATGGTGGTATGTCTTATTTCTTTATCATTTGCACTGGAAGGGAGATGATGTTTTTAGGTAGGTAGGTAGGTAGGTAGGTAGGTACATTTATTTATATAGCACTTTTCAGCACGAGGCGACTCAAAGTGCTTCACAACACAAGAACAAAATTACAGACAGAGTTACAGAACATGACAAGATAACTAAGCTAAAACATGACAATGCTAACAAAGGTACAGGATAACTAAACTACTAAAACATGATATTAC
>NC_051439.1:5648864-5671528 GCF_001649575.2 Kryptolebias marmoratus
AACTAAACTAAGTGTACAGGAAGATAAAGCTAAACTAAACAGTACTGAATTTCTAAATGGTACTAGTGGGCCACTAAAACAGCCGATGTAGTAATTACTAAGATAGAGAAAGAGGGAAGGAGGAGGGGGGGAGTGAGAGAGATGACAGAAACGAGTCGTACCGATTATTTTAAGGTTTGCTTAAAATGGTTATAATTCCACCTTTTCTCAACATAATATGATCTTAATTTAAAACTTTGGCATGAAAGGAAGTTGGCGATATGCGATACTTCAAGGAGTGCTGTTTTTAAGTTTAGCAAAGGGATTTATACACATTTAAATGTTTGTTTTTTAAGAAAAATAAAAATGTATAACCACTAGGGATGACCTCACTTTTAATAACCACTCAACATCTCAGAGTGAGTTTGTTTAAAAGTCCAGGTTTATGTATAAATACGTTCATTTCTTGATTTTGAAGACTCACAGAGGGAGATCCAGCTCCTTGGCGATCTGTGCTTGACGAATCAGGACCTGCCTCTGATTCTCTTTATCTGATTCGCTGCTAACAAATCTGGGTGTAAAATCCAGACCAACCTACAACAAAAACAAGACAAAAAAAATAGTAATAAAATTGAAACTAGTTGTGAAAATCACTGTTTGTGACACATCAGAGATCATCACTGTTAACCTTCACATACTTGATTCCTACATATTCCTACAGCGAGTTGTGTTGTTTGTAAATGACTCGGTGATAATGGTGGACCAGAATGTTCGGGTTCTTTGACTGATGTCGAGACAAAGCTTTACATCCAGGGCAGCCGATGGCCGATATTAACAATGGGGTTTTTTTTGGCCTTATGTATTTTTTATGTAACCAAAATATAACAATAGGTTAAAGGAACATTACGTCAATTTTTTTTCAAGCGTTGACTCTTGTTCATTCACGTTTGTCTTACCTTGATGCTGTATGTTCAAAGATGAATTTTTCTAACACGTCCAGCTGTAATTACCTCCGCCAAGGAGGTTATGTTTTCGATAGCGTCTGTTTGTTTGTCTGTCTGTGTCTGAGATTACTCAGAAAGTTATGAACAAATTTTCATGACATTTCTAGGAAACATGCAAGGAACAAGGTATTGCATTTCAGTGGGGATCCGGTCAAAGGTCGAGGTCATAGATCAGCCCGTGCTCTAACTCTGCAGCTGTATAACAGGAATGTTAAACTGGACACCTCATGGGTCAAGGGTGATCACTGTTGATTTCAAGGTAATGAGGTCAAAGGTCAACATCACAGTTGACTTAGTCCTCTAACTCTGCAGCAGCGTAATGAAGGAATGTCAAACTGCACAGCTGGACCCCTCGTGGGTCAAAGATGGTTTCAAGGTTCACGAGGTCAAAGGTCAAGGTCCCAGGTAACCCCTTAAAAACTTCTCTCTGCTCCTGCATGTGACCCTTCTGTTTCCTCCACCAAGGAAGTTCTGTTTTATGTGTTCATTAGTTTTTACGTGACCTGGCTAACAGACAGACAAACAAACCAGTGAAATTATCAGGAACTGTTGGGGTCGTCACAAAAACCAACGGATTAAATTGTGGTGCTGATCCAGATTATGAACCAGGTTTGCGCTCTCTGAACAAAGTCAGGTGACACCATGATTGTACCGAGATTCTGATTCCAAAAATACAACACAGCAGCTTCTGTTAAAAAACAAAAAACAAAATGGTTCTTACTTGGTCGAACAATAAATATGTATACGATCTAGATACAGAACTGGGAATTGCAAACACGACTTAGGGTACACAGTTTACTGCCAGGTATGAACGCTCTCCATTAGAACTGCCCATTTGTAATTGAATTGTTAGTGCCTGGTCTGATCAGGGCCTGAGCCCAGCCATTAACTGGTCACCAAGTACCTCGTCTCTCTGACACCAGCATACTTGAGGCAATGAAGACTCTGTGGATATAGAAAATGAATAACAAATCAATATATACAGTCTGAATCTTTACCTCTCCAATGGCAACAAGTTCGTCTTTGTACTTCTCAATGACTGGTATAGCTGCATCTAGATCCTGCAAAACAGACACAATAAATACTTCACGGTTAAAGGCCAAGCATTCCCTGAAGAAATGTTTATCTTTCGTGCAAGTGTTACTTATGTTGAGAAATGACAGCGTTATAGCTGCTTTGGTCAAACCTTCAAAACAGTGTTATGTGCGACCTCGTGTAATATCTCGCACAGTGTTAGCACTCTGAGCGCTAACACAATGACACACAGTCGTTTCAAATAAAACTAAATGTTAGATCATAAATAAAATGAATGAAATAACAATAACTGCTGTCTGTCTGGCCCCTGAGCAGTTTAGCTGAAAAACCCTGGTTTAAAGAAAGGTTGAAGAGTTGTAGATTAAACACTGAACATCATGTGATCACACTAATTCACGTGGAGTTAATGGCTAAGTTTGAAAAGCAGATCAGTGCTTAGTGTATAGGTTGGGCATGACTCTCAGCTACTACCACTCCAAATTTTAGTCATTGCCATTTTTGTCCTAAGATGTCTTAGCTGTGGCTGCCATCTTGATTGTGGTTTACTCCAAAGGTTAATAAATTGTAGATGCCCATCTTAGGTTACTTTGTGAGAGTTACATTTGAATCCATCCAGATATTTTGCTACATCGCTCTTTCGCCTTTGCCAGCGGGCGATAACGAACTCTGATTGTCATCTACTTTAATGAATTCATTAGTATCATTAAATTAAAAGACACGAAAAGCATCTCCACCTTATTAACTCCCACCAATAATGTCATGGACCAGTGTTACAAAGTGTGATGTAGGAAACCTCTCTACCTGTGGAGCTGCACCCCTCTGCTGATGTGGAGGGACTTCTTGAACAGGGTGCACACCTAAGCAGGGGAAAACAAAACCTGAAAACCTGAAACAAAAAGGGGAGAAACTTGTCATTTGCAAAAGGACTCTAAGCATATTAAGAAGATTCAAGCAGCTGTTACCTCTGTGAAAGCTCAATAATCTTGTTAAATTCCCCAGCATGCTCGGCCACTGCCAACAGTGCCAATAATCCAGCCTGGATATAAATAACATGAAATTCTACTCCAAAACAAACAGCAATGGCTGACCTTTTAGACTGGAGTCTCACCTTTTTTGAATTCTCAATCACTTCTTCTACGTCCTGTCAGGAAAAAAAAGAAACAAGTTATAGCTTCATAAAGTGTTTACAAAAACATAACAAGGACTTAATTTGTTTCACACCTTGTCAAAATCCCCTGCAGAGATATGACAGTGACAGTCTACGTAGCCCTGCATGTGTAGCCCAGTTTCCTGGATGAAAAGTGATCTGCGCATGTGCGAAATCTTGATAACGCGAGAACTTTTTTTTTCTTACCTGCGTAGCCCGGGAGGGCGGTGTTCCTCGCGTATCTTTCGGTTTTACTCAACGGGAAGTTCCCAATACGCAAATCGAACGCATTCGTAGTTTTGAGGAAGAAGAAACTCTCACCTGATTTTAAAATGTTGCAGGTCTTGTTTATTTGATGCTTATTTCCTCATCAGCTCATCATGTGATGGTTCTCGTGATTTTTTTTTTCTTTTTTTAATCATTTGACATATGACAGCTAACCCGACCAGACGGTGCACTTGGTCACAGCTCGGCTCAAAATGGGAACCCTTACAGGTGTTTTTGTCCTGTTTTTGACGCTGCTCGGCGTCGGCAGAGCCAGATACGAGCCGAACTGGGACTCCATCGACTCCAGACCGCTGCCGGAGTGGTTCGACCAGGCGAAGTTCGGCATCTTCATACACTGGGGGGTGTTTTCTGTGCCCAGCTTCGGCAGCGAGTGGTTCTGGTGAGCTCTTCCTTCAACTTCATGTCAGATAGTTTAAAGCTGGGACTGCGAATCCAACATCCAGGGAAATGCTGCTGCACTAATTAAAGCCACAATTAGCGTTTATTTTTTCTAGTTATGTAATTAACTAATTAACTGAAGTTAAAAGTTGAAACTAAATAAAGCAGAACAGCAGCCAAAAGCAGCAAAAAAAGGTTAGCTAAGTGCTGAAAGTGGAACGAAAAGCTAGCTAAAGTAGCTAAAATCTTCAAGTTTCAAAAGGCTAGCTAGAGGCTTAAAGTAGCATAAAAATATTACATATTCTTGTAACATTTTACATTCAAGCCTCTCTTAAAGTTGCTTTTGTCTGTGTGCATGCGAGCATGTGTTTGTGACTTTGTCTGTTAGCAAAACATCTTATGAACCACTGGATTAATTTCAATGAAACTCTCAGAAAGTAATTATAGATTGCACATCTACCACTGATTAACTTTTGGAGTCGACCCAATTTAAGATGGCTGTCTCAGTTGTTCATCATTAGCCAACACATAAATGGTTTTATCTTTGTCAGATGTACAGATATTGAGCTGAAATTTGACGTGGTAGTAGCTGAGCGTCATCTCTAACATATACTCCGAACACTAACAGATCTTGAGAGATCTCGCACCGTTGAATGAGATCGTGCACAACGTTATTTTAAGGTTTGACCAAAACATGTAGAACTCCATCCTTTCTCATCAGAAGTCGATGTTAGTCTAAAACCTCGACATGGAAGGCCGCGGGGGACGTGCATTCCTTCAAGGAAGGCTTTTATTGTGGCAGTACAAAATGTGAAGTGCTGCTTTCCTCGCACAGAAGCCTTGGTGATCTGTGTTAATGTGTTCGGCAGGTGGTACTGGCAGGGGAAAAACATGACGCCGTACGTCGACTTCATGCAGAAGAATTATCCACCAGAGTTCAAGTATCAGGACTTTGCGCCACAGTTCACAGCTGAGTTCTTCGATGCCAAACAATGGACGGAGATCTTCGCCTCATCGGGGGCAAAGTATATCGTCTTGACCACAAAACACCATGAAGGTGAGGTCAGCATTTATATTACTGTTATCTAGGGATGTGCGATATGGCATAAAATTCATATCTGTTGTGATAGGTGGCGGAAACGATATATATCACCATATGTTTTTGGTGTAAAACTTGCAATAGGAATGGGGCGGGGGAGAAGCATAGGGTGTCATTTTGCCAGCATTTATTTTGAAAACTGCTACACCACAAAATAATCCTAATCAAGAAAATTCCACCACTAGGTCCAGAGAGGTTTTTAAATAAAAAAAAACAAATCAAATATTAGGCTTCTTTCTTGTAGTGCAAAAGATATCGAATGTAGTTTTAGCCATATGTTTCCAACAAAAGAATATGTTGGTAAGTCTTAACAGTTTCCCGTCCTTTCACTTAAGAAATGAACAGAAACAGAGCAGCATTTTACATATAAAAAAAGCGACTCTTTAAACCCGAACCAGGTCCAGATAATAGACGTTTTTGCTCCTCCCCTGCGCTCTCAGCCGTGCTGCTTCCTGCTTGCTCTGACGCCGGCCGATTATGTTATTAACAAGCGTTACTGCGATCAGCCGGTAGAACACAGATTTCTATCACAGGCTAAATGTCTATCGTTTCTGCCGTGTACCGTATATGTCGTGCATTCCTACTGTTATCACTGCCAAAAGGCGAAAGGGACATTCTGTCAAAGTGTGTTTGTTTGTCTGTACAGTTAGCAAAATATCTCATGAACTAGAGGATTTTGTTAAAACTCTCAGAAAGGAATCATTGGATGTCACTTTTACAGATATTGAGCTGAAATGTGGTGTGTTGGTAGTACACTTCAAGTGCTAACAGATTGAACAGGATAAACTGTTGGAGTTGACTCTGTTTGTCTGTTAGCACAATATCTCAAAACCCACTAAACAGGCTTTATTTAAATGCCTCATGATAGGCGGGCGTCTCATCGTAACCTGTTCTGTTGTCCGTGTCAGTCAAACGGGAGCTGTAATGTCGTGCTGGTGCGCTTTACAGGTTTCACGCTTTGGGGCTCCAAAAACTCCTGGAACTGGAACTCGGTGGACGTGGGCCCCAAGCGAGACCTGGTGGACGAAGTGGCGAGTGCTCTGCGCGCTCACAGCGACCTGCGCTTAGGGCTCTACCACTCCCTGTTTGAGTGGTTCAACCCGCTCTTTAGGCAGGATGCTGCGAACGTCTTCACCACCAACTACTTCCCCACCACTAAAACTCTGCCCGAGCTGTACGAGCTTGTTCTCAAGTACAAACCCGAGGTGGTGTGGTCCGACGGGAACGGGAATGCGCCCGACAAGTACTGGAACAGCACGGGCTTCTTGGCCTGGCTCTACAACGACAGGTAAGCTCATGAAGGAGGCGCGCTCCGAACGTCCTCTCGCCCGCGGGTTGTAAGCGAAGCCGAAATGAAGAGTGCTCCGTGTTTGTCGACAGTCCCGTTCGAGACACGGTGGTGACAAACGATCGCTGGGGTACGGGCTGCATCTGCACGCACGGTGGGTATTACACCTGCACCGATCGCTACCAGCCAGGACACCTGCTCAAACACAAGTGGGAGAACTGCATGACCATCGACACGAAGTCCTGGGGCTACAGACGGAACGCCCCGCTCAGTGACTACCTCACCATCGAGCAGCTCGTGGCGGTGAGTTTTAAAAAATAAAACCTTTCTTTTCCTGCAAACGTTAGGGATATTCTGCAGAAATGCTGAAGGGTGTCGATGCAGCTGCTGCCCCAAAATCCCAACATGACTTTGTTATTATCTAAACACCTACATTTGATCTATGAACTGTGTGAGAAGAGACTGCTGCCAGTGGCTCCTCTTACCTGTTCTGTTGAAATGAGCAAAAAAGTGGCTAACAGCCTAGTGTAGCAAAACCATGGCTGAAAGCTAAAATGAACAAGCCTGAACGAGCAAAACGGGAGCTAAACGGAGCATAAGAAAACGGGGAAAAAAAAGAGCAAATCTGCTGAAGCAGCTCCACAAATAAACTGGAGGATTTCTTCAATTACATTTTAAAAACAGTCATTTAACAAAATACTAACAGCAGTAACAGATTATTATTATTCTTACTGTATTTTCCACACTATAGGACGCACTGGATTATAAGACGCACTGTCAATAAATGGTCCATTTTCGAATTTTTGTCATACATAAGGCGCACTGGACTATAAGGTGCATTAAGCGAAACAGAGAATTTTCAGAGAATACTGCACCGACGTAAGCGTCAAGTATAAATACCTTCACCGCACACTCAGGTCTGCACGAGCCTTAATGCTGCAAGCGGTGCAGCTTTGTACTTTACTAAAGTCGTACTAAAACATCACGACTTCTTACATATATAAGGCGCTCCGGATTATAAGGTGCACTGTCGTTTTTTGAGAAAATTAAGGGCTTTTAAGTGCGCCTTATAGTCCGGAAAATACAGTATTTTAAATTCAGGAATGTTAGATTATTTGGTGCTTTTTGGTCATATTTAGATATTTTTCTGGATAAGCAAATAAATCATCCAACACTGTAATCTTTTGTCAAAAGAAATCTTAGCTGCCCTGCTGTGAATCAGATCTGTCAGCATGACGAGCTAAAACTTCACTCAGGAAGTTTTAAGCGGAAGAAGCTCATCGGACTGGTTTGTCTGAGCATAAACCTTGGGATGGGTAGAAAAGTCTTTTGTCTGAGTTGGTTGTAGATTATGCGGAAGCATTTCTTTGTTACTTAATAACGTTAATTAAGATGCTGTTCCTGACATTACTAATGTAATCACCCCTCTGTTTTTGCAGGAACGGTTTAAAAAAAAAAAACAATATGCAGATTTCCCCTTTGTATTTATCTGGCTTTAAGTTTCCAAATTAAAACATTACTTCTCGTTATTTTCCATTTTCATTCCATTTCTTTTCACACGAACAATGTGAAAATGTCTGTTTAATCAGTCTTAATGCAATATTTCAACAAAGATGTCACACACTCATGGTGCTTGTTGGGAGGGACTCTCAGCTACCACCACACAAAATGTAGCTCAGTACCTGTCAGAATGACTGGATTACAGCCACTCTTGTGTTTGCCGAGGTCGATTAGCTGTGACGGCCATCTTAAATCAGGTTGACTCTAAAAGTGAATCAGTTGCAGACGTTTATCCAGTGACTACTTTCTGAGAGTTTCATTAAAACCCATCCACTGGTTCGTGAGATATTTTGCTAACAGACAGACAAATATACACGCGCAGTGTCGCGCACACAGGAACACGCAAAAACATGGGTGCCCTTTCACGTTTGGCGGCAGGTGCTAAAAATATAATAAATAAGGAAGGTTATATCATAAAAGAGAAGAAAAACTAACAAATAGTCATATTTAACAACCTAAAATCTAACAAGTCAGCTCTGTCGTTAAATCAGGTTTTTATCAGGATTTTAGCTAAAGTTAAATCTTACTTTTGTTTCAAGGACTTTGAAGGACTGATCCATGCCTTTATTACTGCTCGTTTGGATTATTGTAATTCTTCATAAAGTCGCATGGATAAATCACAGATGCAGCGGCACGGCTTCTTACAGGAACCAGGAAGCTTGACCATATAAGGGCAACACTGGCCTCTTTACATCGGCTACCTGTCTTTTATCGTATAGACTTTAAGATTCTTTTATTAACTTATAAAGCCTTAAATGCCTTGGCCCCCCCATATATTCGGGACCTTTTAAAATATCAGTCTGTGCAGAGAACCCTACGTTCAAATAATCAGCTATCATTGACAGTTCCGCGGACCCGTCTCAAGAAGAAAAATGATCGGGCTTTTTCTGTAGTAGCTCCGACTTTATGGAATAAAATACCTTTCAGATCAGATCTGCTAACAGCTTGGATCATTTTAAATTGCTTTTAAAAACCTATTTTTATTCCTTGGCATTTAATTTGAAGTAGTATTTTTTTTTTTACCTTGTTTTAGTTTAAATTCTGTTATTGTATTGTTGTTTTCCTTTAAAGCACTTTGGTGCAGTTTTAAACCTGTTTTTAAAGTCCTATATAAATAAACCTGACCTGACCTAAAATCTGTACATTTTTTGACATATTTGTTTTCTTCAGAGTAATTAGACTAGTCTAATTAAGGCGTCTCTCCAGATGTAGCTTCCCTAAAACAGAAGCGCCCTCCAGCTGTTTTTTTGCTTTATTGAAATTTTTAATTTGTTTCTTTATTCTTAGTTTGTTCTTTTTAGTCTGTAAAAATGTACTACTGTGCATTAGATACACCCACGCCACCACTGACCTCCTGTATGTGTGTGTGTGTGTCTGCGTTCAGACACTGGTGGAGACTGTGTCCTGTGGAGGCAACCTGCTGATGAACATCGGGCCCACACACGACGGCAGAATCGTCCCCATCTTTGAGGAGCGCCTGAGGCAGATGGGTCAGTGGCTGAAGGTGAACGGGGGCGCCATCTACAACACCACGGCGTGGCGAGCTCAGAAGGACAACGCCACGGCAAACCTCTGGTGGGTTCTTTGTCTTTTGAAGCGTCGGTGCTGTCCTCCTACCAACCACCTGCCGCCATGTCTGACATATTATAACACTAACAATTACCAAAGTAGACGATTTCATATCTAACTGCTCTGAAGGTCAATTTTTAGACCGATTTCTCGAAGTAATTATTGCCGGCTGCCGAAGGTGATGCCAGAGTGATGCTAGTTTTTGCTGGGTTTATCAGTACTGTCAGCAAAATATCTCACGAACCACTGCACAGATTTGAGTCAACCTAATTTAAGATCGCCACTACAGGTATTTGATTTTAGCGCCACAAAAATGTCTCTAGCTCAGTCTAATTCCCAGCGATTGGGCTAAATGTTGTGTGCTGAGCCTCGTCCCCACGATACACTCTGAGCGCTAACACGCCTTGAGAGACCTCTCAGGATCCAATGAGATCAAGACTAACTGCATATGTTTGGTTTTTTCGGAGTTGCGCCCTGTCCTGACTTTTGTTTTGATGTTGTGTGCTCTAAGTAAAATGAACCCGACTGTATCTCCCGCAGGTACACGTTCAGACCTCAGGAAAAGACCATCTTTGCCATTTTACTGGAGTGGCCTGATCAGGGATCAGTGACGCTGAGCGAGCCAGTGGTTACTCAGGGAGTCACTCAGGTAAAATCAGACCCATTTTATTCAGACTCATGTCAGATCTTGTAATATGGAGGACAATTTTTGTGTTTCCAGGCTCCAACGATGCCAGTGCAGACTCAGTATTTTAGTTGTAGAGTTGCTGATTGAGGACTCTCACACACACTCAGACTCATACAGCTTTACGGGTTTCTTCTGGTGCTTTGGGAAATAAAAGTGTTTGCAAAATATCTGACGAACCACTGGACGGAGTTTGATAAAACTCAGAAAGTAACCAGTGGGGCGGTGGGTCCATCTACAACCGATTAACCCAATTCAAGATGGCTGCCACAGATAATGGAATTGATCCAACACAGTCAGTTTTACAGATATGGAGCTAAAATGTGATGTAGGAGTAGCTGAGTCGGCCTCAACACATCCTCTTGTGATATCAGATGATTGTGCATAACGTTATTTTCAGGGTTTAACTCATTTGTCCTCAAAAGATGATCTTAGCTGAACACTATGGAATGAAAGGTGACAAGTTATATTTGATCGTACTTTTCTTTTAGCTACATTCTAGTGAAAATAATTTAATATCAGTATCAGAAATGTGTTCGAAATCTGTTAATTTAATTGTTATTTTGTACAAAAAACATGTGATTTAAAAACCCCTCTAAAAGACAGTTGTCTGAGGGAACCTTCCATCGCCTCTGTTTAGAAAAATGACCAATATACACTCCTGATCAAAATCCTAAGACCAGTCAAAAAATTGCAAGAATTTGCATTTTGCACTATTGGATCTTAAGAAGGTTCTAAGTAGAGCTTTACAATGTTAAAGGAAAAAATCAGTGCAAGAGACAAGAACTTTTGAGCAGGGCATTTTCTGCAAACTGCATTTACACTCAAACAGGATTTTTTTCAGCTGATCAAAAGTTTAAGACCATAGTCTTTAAAAGCCAAAAGCTGTGCAAAAATCTGGATTCCATGTCATTTTCTGTCAAGTCTTTACACTGTCAAGACCTCCTGATGGCAAAAGCAAAAAAGCTCACTGACTTTGAACGTGGTAGGATTATTGAGCTGCATAAGCAAGGCCTCTCACAACGTGCCATCGCTGCTGAGGTTGGACGCAGTAAGACAGTCATTTTGCATTTTTTAAATGATCCTGAGGGTTATGGAACAAAAAAGTTGCAATTTTGTGACTGGTCTTAAGATTTTGATCAGGAGTGTATCAACAAACTGAAGTGCTCGAACCGAACCCAATGTCTGTTTCTTCTGTGTCCACGTGTTAACCTGGCTCCGTTTGTTGGTTCTGTCCCGATGAAGGTGGAGCTTGTGGGTCACGGCTCCCTGCAGTGGGAGCCAGCGAAGCCCAGCGGGCTGAATGTTCTCCTGCCTCAGCTGTCCTTCAGGCAGATGCCGTGTCAGTGGGCCTGGACCCTGAAGCTCACAGGGGCCTCCTGAAGGACCCTGGAGCTCACAGAGCAGCCGGCTAGAAGTTGGTGGCGTTCATGTTTGCATCACTTAACCTGTATCTAGCTTGAAATTTGAGAAATCACGGGGATAAAAAAAGAGACGTCATTTTCTGTTATTTGCACTCTTTTATCGTATTTTTTTTTAAATTATTATTCTGCAGGAAGTTTACTGTTTTATTAGACTTTTCTTGTTGAAAATTTGTAGCGTAATCATAGTTTTATACTGTACCCAAAATGTAAGTGCAAAAACTTATTTTTGTGTGAAAAGAAAATTACAATAATTTGTATACTTGAATCAGCAGAATCTATCCAAGAGGTTTGGGCTTTGAAGCTAAAAAATGTTTCCAACTTTTATTTTGGTTGTAGATTTAATCCCCTTTTTTTAATGAAAGTTATGTACCCGAATAACTAATAAAATCAACCAAATCTTTGCAGCTTTACAGTAAAAAAAAATCTCTTTATTATCACCCGCCACTGAAAGTGAGAATGTTTTTGTTCGAGTGCTTGTGTGTGGTGTTAGCAAAACTTTTGGAGTCGACCGCATTCAAGATGGCTGCCACAGATAAGCGACCTTAGCAAACACAAGAATGGCTTTAACTTTGTCAAAGGTGCAGACATTAGGCTAGAATTTGCTGTGGTAGTAGCTGAGCAAACTCAGAGAGCTAATTAATCACCTGACATCTGTTTTAAAGTATTAACAGACAACTGTGTCTGACTGTTAGCCGTGTATCTC
Organism: Kryptolebias marmoratus; assembly: GCF_001649575.2. NCBI lineage: Eukaryota > Metazoa > Chordata > Actinopteri > Cyprinodontiformes > Rivulidae > Kryptolebias > Kryptolebias marmoratus. The sequence goes on from NC_051439.1 coordinate 5,661,024, forward strand.
ATGAATCCCTGTACGGATTTGAATAAAACCCACATAATGTTATCAACGGATGGACATCTACAATTCAAGATGGTCGCCACAGCCAACTGACCTTAGCCGAAAATTGCTATTGTGATTTTTTTTCTAAAAGCCATAAGTGAAGTTGGCTGGCCTTCCGATATTCAAACTGATCCTACAGGTGAGAACAGACAGATTTGGGAGGACCTGAGATTCACAGAGGAGAACTCTCTGTGTTGACTGGAAGTCCTGTGCACAACCAGCGTGTGGAGCCATTTAATGGAGACCTGAACAGGAAGTGTCCTGATGTGTTTGCAGCTGTATTTTAGGAGCTGGAGTCAGCCGGTGCCTTGAATATTGTCAATGAATCCCATTTGTCTTCACTATGTGTTCATTCTCAGAATCAACGGCACATTAAATGAGTTTAAAGTGGCTTTTAAGAATCATTCAGTGTCTTCTGAGGGAAACAGAACTTCTGAAACACATCATATGTTGCTCAACAATCCAGCAGCTTCAGCTGAAGGAAGACTGGCCTCGGCAACAACATGTCAGACACATTACAGGTTTTATCCACTCAACAATCAGGACTCGCAGCAACTTGTTGTCACAGTAAACCCACCTGAAAATGATGGCAAAAAGGGAAAACCTCTGTATGAAAGAACACAGGAATTAGTGTTTGAGAAAACTGCGAAGAGCTAACTGTCTACTGACGTGTAAAAATGTCAGATTAAAACATCAGTATGTTCTCTTTCCAAAGAGCACATAGCTCCACAGTGAAGGGTGACATCATCTGTCCAAAACTACGATGCACTATTATTACATGAGAAATATTTCTTCTTGGAATGAATGCATTTGGGATCTCTGGTGGAAAGTAGCACAAAAACCTTTAACCATGAATATTGCACCTGAGTAATGAAAATCACATCATAATGTGCCACCTTAAGATCTAATGTGCTGTCTTGAAATAAAGCTGTTGTGAATGTTTAAATAAACTTGTCAAATGTGTTCTTAGCCATGTTGTCAGAGCTTGCTTGTGTTTGTGGCTCAAACAGCACTAAACATGGCTCCATTCATGAGAGTGACTACAAAATGGGACTTAAACACATCATCATCTGCCTGATTCTGTTCACTGATGGACATCAGCAGCTCCTTTGAGCACTTGTGAGCAACAGATAGATATTTAGTCTCATGGTGAATGAAAACAAGCTCAGGACTGGGATGAAACCCCACCGCAGGGACTTTGCTGCTCAAAACAACATGGAGGGGTCAAGATTATAACCTACATCACCTACATCACAGCCAGCCATCATGAGACGATCTTTCTGTTTCAGCTCTAACTTCAGGGTGACTTTCAGTCATCCAGATTTTCCACAAACTATCATCAAAACTGTGACAAAGAGGAACAGAGAGACAATGATGTAACTTTGAATAAAATGGTTTTTATTTCAAGGTTTGAAACATTGAACATAAAAAAAAATATTTAGATAACAATTATTCTTAAACCTAAATCTCTTTACATACAAAATAACTTTTTGTGCACATTCTTCCGGTGCATCCTACTTTATTAAACAAATCACAACTACATTACCCACAATGCCACACTCTTAAATGGGTTACACTTTCTAAATGTCTGGGATGACTTATTAGTCTGATTGTTACTTTTAAACAGCAAAAAGCAGCAGGTTGAATTCCTGCCTGTGTTCTCGCACATCAGTGAGAAAAATTTAATGATGATAAACTACAAATTACAACTTCTCAACTCTGATGTTTAACCAACTTCAATGTCTGAGAAAACCACAAAGTTACATTTTCTCACTTGTGTGAGTTTTCATGTGGTATTTACAACTGATTTTATGAATGTAACTTTTTCCACAGGTCTTACATTTAAAAGGCTTCTCACCTGTGTGAGTTCTCATGTGTCTGATTAATTTAGATGTTTGAATAAAACTTTTCCCACAGGTCTTACATTTGAAAGGCTTCTCACCTGTGTGAGTTCTCATGTGTGTGATTAATTTAGATGTTTGAATAAAACTTTTCCCACAGGTCTGACATGAGAAAGGCTTCTCACCTGTGTGAGTTCTCACGTGAACAATTAAAGTATTTTTCACACTGAATTGTTTTCCACAAGTGACACACAAAAAACACTTTTTTTGGTTTCTCTTTAGTTTTGGACTGTCTACATTGTCTTGATGACCTTTGGTTTTTGGACGTCTCTTATGTTGTTTCAGCTCTTCATCTCTGCTGGATCCTAAGTCTACATTCCTGATTGGTTTTTGATCTTGGTTCTCAGCTTCATGAGAGTTCTGATCCATGAGTGAGACCCTGTTTGGTTCTAGTTCCAAGTGGTTTAGTTCCTTATAAGTAGGAGTTTCTGGTTTTTCCTGGCCTTCTTTTTTGTATGGAACTTCTGGATTCTCATGGTCCCCTTTCATTTGTGGAAATTCTGGTTCCCCCTGATCTTTCGTAACATGAGGAGGTTCTTGTTCCCCATATTCATCCATCATCTGTGGAGGCTCCAGTTCTTCGTGGTCCAAACTTGAGTTCCTCTCCTGGTTACAGAGCTGCTGGTCAGTGAGAATCCTCTTCTCCTTCCAGACGTTCTGCTGTGGGAGTTCTGGACAGACAGACAGACAGGTAATGTGACTGTTAGAAAGCACATTTTACTTTAATCATTTGATGCATTTTAAGATGGTTTGGAAGCTGCAGTTGGAGGCTATCACAGATTGGCAGGTGCTGAGATCGCACCTTTCCTAAAACCTTCTGGGATTCTGTCCGCCTGTTCTGAGACTGGAAAAGTGAAGCTGAAAGCTAATCTTTCTGCCTCTTTGTTTCTCATTTTTTACCATGCACTTTCTGAAAGGTTCCTCATGTGTACAGCCCATTGTACATCATCAACTTCTTATGGTTCACTTCTACTGGGGAACAACTGTGTTCAACAAACTACACATAAAACAAACACATAACTAAAAAATACACATGGAATCTTGAATATAGACGTGAGCTGTAATCTCTGCTGTGTGCCACAAAGAAGCTGCAGTTAAACTGGAGTAAAATAATGTCTTTCTGCTGTTCTCTCTTCAGGGATCACCTCCTCCATCTAACTCTGTACATCAACTCTGTACATCACCCTTGTTCTTAAAGATTGGCACCAACACACTTCTCCTCTATTCCTCGGGTATTTTCTCTCTCTCAGAAATGCCATTCAATAATCGAGTCAGAAACCTCACTGCCATCTCTCCTAGACATTTCCAATCCCTCCACTGCCTTCCTCTTCTTCATCCTCCTCAAAGCTTTCTGAACTTCATCCTCACTAACCTTTTCCACTTCTTGGTCCACAGTTTCTATGACTTCTACTCTTCTTTCTCTTTCATTCTCTTTATTTCTCAGCTTCTCAAAGTACTCCTTCCATCTTCCCATCACACTCTCCTCTTTTGTTAGAACATTACACTTTCTATCTTTAACAAGTCTAACCTGCTGCACATCCTTTCCAGCCTGGTCCCTCTGTCCTGCCAGTCGATACAAGTCCTTCTCTCCCTCCTTAGTGTCGAGCCTTTTGTACAACTCATCATTCGCCTCCTGTTTTGCCCTTGCTACCGCCCTCTTTGTCCTACGATGCATCTCCTTATATTCCTGTCTCCTCTCTTCAGTCCTCTCGCTGTCCCATTTCTTCCTTGCTAACCTCTTCCTCTGGATAACTTCCTGCACTTCACTATTCTAGCAACTCTCTTTCAGCTCAATACAGCTGACTAACTGGAAATCTTGCTTCGTAATACAAACCCCAGCTCCTAAAAAATGTCTAAATCCCTCAACGTAATAGTCTCACTTCAGCTCCTGCTTAACAGTCTAAACATAGTTGTCATGTCTGAATTATGATTTTAACAGATATGATCCTAATATTATAATGTCAGATGGTGCAGCAGCTCAGACTGTGATGATTTGGTTTAGTTTTGAGGAACTTGTTGATTAGGACTCACATTCTGGACACAGCAAACTGATTTACTGGAGTCCCTGAAAATGACTCAAACGATTTTAGAAACAAGAGTCCAAAAATCATGTAAGTGATCTTTTAATTTCTTTATAGCAAAAACATGATAAGTGGGAATGTTTCCTGACTGATTTCACCTCAGCTGTGTCACAAATCAACACTTTCAGCTGCAAACTGAATCCAACAAGACTTTCCTGAACATGTCTCTGCTGCTCCATACCTATCCTGTAGAGGTGTATCTGTGGTTTCCAGCGGATATCCAGCAGTCTGCGCTGAAGGTCGATCTCTTCCTCGTACTGGACGATGTTTTTTTCTGGTTCCCGGTGGCTCCTTTCCTCAGCATCCTGCACGAGTAAAATCTGTTCTTCATCTTGACCAATGCAGAGTTTCTCCTGTTCCTCTTTTATCTGCGAATGCTCTGGCTCCTCCTGGAGAAGCTCTGGTTCCCCCTGGAGAGGCTCTGGTTCCTCCTGAACAGGCTCTGGTTGCTTGTGGTTAATTTCTTCATAACCAGGAGTCACCATAAACAGATTGGCCTCCTGCTTCAGTAAAAGTTGCTCTTCAGCCTGATCGGTACATAGTTCCTCCTGTTCCTCTTAAACTTGTGGAGGTTCTGATTCCTCCTGGTCCAAACTGGAGTGTCTTTCCTGATTATAAACTTGCTGAACAGTGAGAACCTCCTTCTCCTCCCAGTTGTAATGCTGTTGGAGTTCTGGACAAACAGAAACAAGAAAATACAGATTGGCATTACTATAAAAACACACTTTAATCCTTTGATGTATTTAAAGATTTGGAAATTATTGAATGTAACTGCAGCAGCAGCGAGCACAAAGCAGTGGCAGAACTTCTGTTGGCAGCCAAGAAGTGCCAGAGACAGCCGAGGCACCGACAGGAGCAGAAGAACGCCACAGCAGCTGTTTCAATACCAAATGTCAACCTAACTTTTAATCATCATTCAGTCACAACATTAGGTTTATTAAGGCCACAAACAATCTGACAGCTTTAATCTGTAATGTCCAAACCAGGATCAGACCAGGATCAGACTAACAGGAATTTAAATAAGTTTCTAATTGCAGGAAAGAAAAGTAAAAGGTTTTACAAAGGATTTGAGTTCATGAAAATGAGCCATTTTAAATCCTGGAAACTTTTTATTTCTTTATAGCGAAAACATTAACAAAGTGGGAATGTTTCCTGACTGATTTCACCTCAGCTGTCACAAATCGTCAGAAATCAACATTTTTAGCTGCAAACTGCAACCAACAACACTTTCCTAAAATAGTTTCTTGGTTAAACCGCCATTTTCCCCTCTGCTGCTCTGTACCTATCCTGTGGAGGTTTATCTGTGGTTTCCAGCTGATATCCAGCAGTCTGCGCTGACAGTCGATCTCTTCCTCGTACTGGACGATGTTTTTTTCAAACTCTGTGAATATTTCTCCAGCAGCAGCAGTCAGTCGCTCGCTGATAAACTCTCTCAGAGACTGAACTGAAGACATTGTTACTACAGAGACTCAAATATTCACCTCACACACCAAACCGACACATAAACTATCACAAACACACACAGCTAACTAAGCAATCGCTGCAAGCGCTTTGTTTACTTCCGGCGGTGTCACACTGTGAAATTCAGACTATATATTAACTTATTTATCCAGGATATTCACTCTATTTACCAAATGCAATGAATATAATCGATAAATCATATAATTGAAATCAGTGTACCTCTAACACTACTTCAAATATTTACCTCAATCAACACACACAGCTAACTATGCTAACGCTGCTAGCGCTTTGTTTACTTCCGGTGGGGTCACACTGTGACGCTCCGACGGAAACTGCATCTTTTCCTCTGCCTTGATTAAAAAACACAAAAATAAAAACATGCTTTAATAATTAGGGAAATGAGCTTCGATAGAAACTACACGCTGTTTAGAAAGCAACAAAATGTAAAAGATGATTGTTAAACATAATGATATTCATCTGAAGGTGAGGGATTCCTGATCAGAAAAGAGCAAGAGGTGCTTTTGAAAATACTGCAACTATTATTAAATAAACATTGGAAAGGATATTTAGAGAGCACATATTTGATCTGGAAAAACACGTCCTAGTAAATAATAAGATGAAAATAAAAACTCAGAGTTTAGGCCATGTACAAGGAGTGCAGAAAGTATTCAGACCCTCCTTGACTATTTTCAGTTATGTTGCGTACCGATGCTTCAAATTCCTGGGACCTTTATAGGAATGATAGGAAGAACTGAGAGCCTCCTATATAGATTCCAATGACAGCCACCTATTGTTATCCACCTCTAAAAGTGTCTCTCTAAACAAATGAGCCATCCTTTGTTCAGTTCCATCTCAGCTACATGATCAGGAGAAGCGTTGCTGTCAAACATGTCCTGTCAGAATGTAGTCCACAACAAGAGGAGAAAGGACAGCTGGAGGTTCACCACCTGGACAATAATGGGAGACATTATCTGTCCAATAGTACAGGACTGGAGCTGATGAGGAATCTTTCTTCAATTACTGCTAGGGGATCCCTCTCTTTTCAGGATGTATCCATGATGATGATGATGATTATTAGCTGTGAGAAATGTTCAACATTCAGGACTCGACTTTTTAATGATTCAGACTCCAAAATATTAAATGCTATTGATACAGAATTACTTTGTCCATGTCCTTACTAGTCCAAAATGTTTTGGTGCCAAAGAAGAAGCTCCTACCAGAGTGACTGAATGATGGTTCGTGTCGTTGACAAATGTTTTTGGAAATGTAGGAGCTTGGCACCCTTCGTTGGAAGTCATGTCATTGTTTGAAAAAAGGGAAATGAACTTTGACAACAATAATGTCTAACAGAGATGAAATGTAGCACATAACAATGAACTGCATAATGATAAACTCACCTGTGCTGGAACTTCAGCTCTTGCCATGATGTAAAGGCAGGTGGTGGAGCAGACAAAAGCTCCTTCCTTAGCTAATGAGTCACATGAGATCTTTGTTTAAAAAGTTGGCGTGTGACGCATCAGGTGTTCTCTCTTTAATAATAGGAAAAGTATTTCTAGACGAAAAATGAAGGCTGGTGTATTTTTTGCCTCAGCTTTGAAGATTATTGGATTTGTAAAATTCAGACAAAACAGTAAAATATTCCAAGATTCCAAAACTCTTCTTACTGATTTAGAAATCCTTCAATAATGACCTTATTAGAGTTGAAGGCATCTTATGCAGTTGTAATTAGGCATTGTTCCAAATGGAAAGTGCAACTGGCTGAAAGCCCCTCCTGGGTTTGGGTTTCAATCTGCTGTCCTCTAACTCTGTGGGTTATAAGCTTCTTTTTAGAACAGAAACAAAGAGTCGAACAACTCCTGGGAGTTCTGCTGGATCACTTTGTGCCAAATGGAACAGACAGGAAAATACATTTGTTTCATTTTTCTTCACATGCTAGTCAGTCTGCATGGTGGAAAAGACTTGTGTTCATGTTGGATGATCCTATTTTACAAAAACATTCAATTGGAAGTGTGCCCCTTACAAATATGTGGCTGTAGGGCCAGATAACCCGACCACTTTGTGCTCCTTTAACGTCCCACAAAAATGGGACACCTTAGCTTGTAGTGGCTGCCCAACAACAAACAAAGGCTGAGGGCAGGGTCCTGCAACCTGTGGCTCTGGGGCCACATGTGGCTCTTTGGTTCCTCTGCAGTGTCTCTTTCTAGTGTTGACCAAAACTAACATGGAAATTCTAATAATAATTATTTTATTTCTAAGCACAATAAAAAAGGCAAGTTTGAGCAGTTTTCCTGTTCAGGTTTCTGCAACATGTGACTCAAATAACTGTGATAGAATGATACCAACAGGAGGAGGAGTTTGTTAACCTGTTGGCTTCCTCTGAAATCCACTAGAAAATTCAACAGTTTTGGCACATTTCATGCAAGTTGCTGAGAGAAAAAAGGGCAGTTTTGCACACATATGTATCACTGATTACTATATTTACAAGTTGTTCAAATAAAACTGTAAAAATATGACAAGTCCTTTTGATAATAGGAATTAAAAGTCAAAATTTGATTTTAAAAAAGTTATTAAAAGTTAAATTCAATAAAGGACTCTGTCTTTTTAGATAGAAATTATGTCAATAAAAATGATTTTTAATAAACTGGCCTCATTGTTGTGGCTACATGGCTTGTCAAAAAGAAAAACACCCAAGCTGTTTGTGTTTGTCTCCTTGAGAAAATAAAAGTTTGCTTGATTCACATCTGGAACCAAAGGGAGGTTCAAGTTCAGTTTGTTACATTTAGAGACAATTCCCAACAAAAGTCATCTCAGGACACTGTCCCAATCAGACCAATTACAATTCAGTCCATTCCAATCAAATTCAGTCAAACAGCTATTATAAAATGACAGGAGACACAGAGAGTGTAGAAAGCAAAGCTAAACATAAAACAAAACACAAGAAAAAAAAGAAATAAAACAGAATTACAGAAAATAAACTTCACACAAAGAGACTAAAACTGATTTCCAACCTGTGAGAGGAAATCTGGCTACGCTCATCTTTTATCAATATTCAGTTTGAAGTTTTGTCTTTAACACCCTAAATACATCCAAACCTGTTAGAACTTGGGCTGTCTCTGTCATGATAAAGTCATTTTCATCCAATGTTTACCCACCATATCAGATGGAGCAGCTTACAGTGGGCTCTGCGCTTTGCTTTCAAACCCATTTATGAAGATGTTTAGTTGCAGTAGTCATTGTAGCTGCAGCTGTAGTCAAAGTCTGGAGAAGCATCATTACTTATTGATCTGATACTGCCAACATGACTTTTTACGCCCCCCCTCCTGAAGTGCTGATGAGCCACCTGTTTTTGCTCTGATTCAACAACCAGCGATGAGCCGTGGTGACTTATGGTCTACATCTGGATCCCATGGAGAGGCTGATAGAGCTACTGAGGAACCCACCTAAACAGAGAAGAGAGAAGAAGAGGAGATAAATTCCCTCCATCAGCTGCCAGTCAGTGATGCAGCATCATTCAGTAGAAGGACCAACTTCACTGAGGAGAAGCTGCAGGTTTACAGAACTCACTCAGACCATCTACTGACCACACAGTCTGCAGTTTGTAGTCTGGACTCTTCACAAGATCCAACAGCTGCTGAACATCTGGATCCTTCAGGTGGTTCTGACTCAGGTCCAGGTGTGTCAGATGGGAGGGGTTGGATTTCAGAGCTGAGCCCACAGCAGTACAGCTGATTTCTGACAAACTGCAGCCCCTCAATCTGAATAAAGAATAAAAGCTGTGAGCTGAAGCCAACATGATGCAGGTTAAAACTGAAATATGAACTCAATTATTCAACTGGACACAATTAGTTTTACTGGATGTCAGAGCCACAAAAACACAATCAATTAAAGGCCTAGCATTCCTTGAAGGAATGCATATCACCCGCCGCCTTTCATCCCAGAGTTTGACACCAAGTTAATCTTATGATGCGAAAGTTGGAGCGTTTTGGTCAAACCTTGGAAATAACGTTCTGAATGATCTCATGTGATATTCTGAGATATGTGCAGGCTAAGGTTTATTAGCTGTGGCAGCCATCTTGAATCAGGTTGACTCCACGAGGTAATCAATTGTTGACGTACATCCAGTGATTTCTTTCTGAGAGTTATATTAAAATTGTCCAGTGGTTTATGAGATATTTTGCTGACGATATAAAGAAACGAACACACGCAGAGGCAGACACGACCAAATACATGATCGCTCCACCTTCTCCTTCAGCAGCGAGCGATAACTGATGTTTAAGATTTAATCCAGTAAAAGTTATTTAAAGGTTAAAACAAGCAGCAAACCTGTTTTTATTGGTAAAAGGTTTTTAGACGTTTGGAAAGAGGAAATTCAAAACAGACGTGTTCAAGTTCAACTTTTGAACTGAATGAAACATTTATAAATCAATAAATTCTGAAGCATCAGTGAATGATTTTAGTTGGACAAACATAGAAAACCTCCAACAGCTGCAGTGAACTCACCTCAGAACCTCCAGTCTACAGTTCGGACTCTCCAGGAAACCACAGAGCTCCTTCACTCCAGAGGCAGACAGGTGGTTCTGACTCAGGTCCAGTTCTGTCAGATGGGAGGGGTTGGACTTCAGAGCTGAGCCAAGAGAAGCACAGCTGATCTTTGACAAACTGCAGCCCTTCAATCTAAATAAAGAATAAAAGCTGTGAGCTGAAGCCAACAGGATGCAGGTTAAAACTGAAATATGAACTCAATTATTCGACTGGACACAGTTAGTTTTACTGGATGTCAGAGCCACAAAAACACAATCAATTAAAGGCCTAGTATTCCTTGAAGGAATGCATATCACCCGCCGCCTTTCATCCCAGAGTTTGATATTAAGATCATCTTATCATGAGAAAGTTAGCTCAAAGAATAGACTTTAAAATACTGTTGTTAGTTTATAAATCACTGAACGGTTTAGCACCGCAATACATTAAAGATCTGTTATTGCTGTATCAACCGTCTAGACCCCTCAGATCTTCTGGTTCTGGA
>NC_051439.1:5673130-5675357 GCF_001649575.2 Kryptolebias marmoratus
GGTTAGAGTGCGGGTTTTTGATGTTTGTCTCTTTCTTACTGTTTATTCATTGTCACATGCTGTTTTTATTTTGTTTTTTAATTATGTAAAGCACCTTGAAATGCCTTGCTGCTGAAATGTGCTATACAAATAAAATTTGATTTGATTTTGATTTTGATTTTGGTCAAACCTTGGAAATAACGTTCTGAATGATCTCATGTGATATTCTGAGATCTCAGCTGGTCTGTTAGAGCTCGAGGTCTGTGTCGGGGAGAACTCTCAGCTACTACTACACCCAATGTTAGCTCAATACAATAAAGCAGTTGGTATTTGATTTTTCTCACAAAAGATTAATTTGAAATATGAAATGTTTCCTTTTTATAGTCATAAATGTATAAAAAAAGTTTAATTTTCTTTTTAATAATTAGAATAAAAACAGTCAATTCACCTACGAACAGAAACAAATTATTGTTATTATTTAACTTTATTTTTATTTCTTTTCAAAGAGGAAGAAACAGCTGAGGGCTAGGGCAATACAAAAGAAAGTAAGTATTGTGATTTACAGCGCATTACTGTTTTGAGTCACAATAAATAAATAAAATCCAGGTGCAGGATATATGTCACTCTGTGCAGCAGATATGTTTCTGAGTCACAAGGGTAACTGTTACAAGTCTCTAGATGGAGGACAATCCTATTTTCCCATAGTCACTTTCCTTTCTCCTTCTGGAGACATAGTGACAAAGTCCATGTTTCCATATTGTGGATCAAGATTATAACATTTATGAAGAGCTTCAGGGTGGTGGGGGGTGGGGGGGGATTGGCTGGAGCCAACATTTGGTAACTGCCTTCTTGCCTTCAATCATAAATATCCTTAGAAAAGGATGGATCCCTTGTGCTGAGTCCTTCAGGGAGTCTTCTGAGGTACATGGAGGAAAAGGAAAAGTCCAAGAAAGTCTTCCAGAAATCATTCCAGAAAGTCTTCAACTTGGGACAGGACCAAAATGTCAGAAGCGTGGGCGAACAGGAGGAACTCAGAGTGCAGACTCATAATGGGAAAAACGACGATTTATTTTAAACAAACAAAGTAGAAAACAAAAGCTGACGAGGCAGCAAACATATAACTAGTAACAAAAATCCAGAGCAAGGCAAGGCAAGGTAAGGAGAAGAGAGCATAGGACACAAAGAGCAACTAGTGGCGACATCCAGCAAAGAACCATCAACCAGCGAGGGAATGGAGGAGATGACCAGGTTTTAAAAGCAGAGGGTAATTATGGGAAGTGGGAACAGGTGAGTGAAAACAGCAGGTGGAGATGGGCATGACAATTAAACAAGTGCAGACTGAGAGAAGGAGAATACCGACAGAAGTACAAGGACCAAAATAAACTTAAACAACCCAAGAAAGCAGAAAAACAAGAACCCAAAACCAAAACTAAGAACAAACTCAAAAAATACTAGAAATCATGACACATAAGACATGAAAGCAGTCTGCAGAGACCACCCCGCACTCCCTCCAGCAAGAGATCTGAAAACCACTTAGTCCTGATTTCTGCTTTGGGTTAATAAAAAATCTGATTAGATTCTTCTCACCATGCTAAGGAATTTGTAGTAGAAAAACTATTCTTCCAGAGCTGTACCCAAACTTCCTCTGAAATTATGATGTTGGCTTCTTTTTCCCCACCGCTGTCTGATATAATCTGTTGAACTCTTATTCATAGATGTGAAATTTCTGTAAAGTTTGCCAATGATGCCTTTTGTATTATTGCTGGCATATGCATCCATAAATATCGGCATTATTGCTGGATTTACATCTAAGTCAGGGGTCTTGATTTTCTTCTTAAAGAAGCTTCAACCCTGCAAATAATAATAAAAGTCTTCTCTGCCCACCTCATGAGTCCGACACATATCCTCAAAATGTATTAAATCCTCATATTTTATTATTTTACAGAAAGAAGTGACTCCATGTCTGTCCCATAGCCTATATTTATGGTCGAGCAATGCTGGAAGGAAGTGTGGGTGGGATGCAGGCCAACTCAACACTCCTATCTCATTGTGAAGATAAAATGTTTTAACCACCTCTGGCCACTTTTTCAAGGAAAAAGCTTTCAAAAACATATAATGGAGCTTTAGGCCTGATCCCCAGTCAATTTCACTCCAATCAGCACCTTCATTCATATGACCAGAGTGGCCCATCAGTGAGTCAGACAAACAAGGACCCTAACGAGCCTCCATTGTTAGGAGAGTGAGAACA
>NC_051439.1:5675794-5680969 GCF_001649575.2 Kryptolebias marmoratus
TGTCTAACCTTGTACACATCTCCGTCCCCTCCCGTTCTCTCCGATCCTCTTCCTCCTTAAATCTCCAAGTACCCTCTGCCCGCCTCTCCACGATGGGGCGCAGGGCTTTCTCCTGCTCTGCACCTCTCCTCTGGAACTCTCTACCATCTGACCTAAGAAACACTACCTCTCTCCCTGCATTCATGACTTCTCTGAAAACTCATCTCTTTAGATTAGCCTATCCTTCTTAATTTCATCTGTTTTAATTCTACTGTTACTTATGTCTGCTTCTTTTCAACTGTATTTTCGCACATTGTCCTCTGATTCACCTTTTCTTGTAAGTGTCCTTGGATGTCCTGAAAGGCGCTTTTAAATAAAATGATTATTATTATTTGCTTTTGCAGCAATAAGACTAAATACCTCCTAAAAATATATGTTATAAATATAAATGTTACATAAAGTGACTTCTTCCTGCTCCAGTTTCCCCTTTACCAACACAAATCTGCCCTCTATCTTTATGCTTTGCAATAAACTTAAAACTGATAAAGACTGATAGAAGAATGCCCTCTCCTCTTTTTTACCAGATCTGTGGGAAGCAAAACAGGTGTTTTTAAAACCCTTTAAAAAATTTTTTTCATGTTCTTCATTTGATAAATGTGGTTCTTGCCAGAAGGCAATGCCAATCTGCTCTCGTTTTAGCTTTGAAGTGATCTTGCTTCTCTTCATGGGGTTTTTATACCATTGATATTTAAGGATTGTATATTATAATACTGCATACACTCTAGAGATTATTAACATTTTTTCCTGCACCTGTGTAATTTCACTCCTAGCCCTCAGAAAACATGAAGAACAAAAACACACAAAGACTGAATTTGTCCTAACAATGGGAACAGGTCTTCCAAATAAGAGGTTCTCTTATCTCCTCTCGATGTTAGGGGAAAATGCCACGATGTGGGGCATTTTAATTTATAAATCAACAAATTCTTAAGCATCAGTGAATGATTTTAGTTGGACAAACATAGAAAACCTCCAACAGCTGCAGTGAACTCACCTCAGAACCTCCAGTCTACAGTTCGGACTCTCCAGGAAACCACAGAGCTCCTTCACTCCAGAGGCAGACAGGTGGTTCCAGCTCAGGTCCAGGTGTGTCAAATTGGAGGGGTTGGACTTCAGAGCTGAGCCCAGAGAAGCACAGCTGATCCCTGACAAACTGCAGCCCCTCAATCTGAATAAAGAATAAAAGCTGTGAGCTGAAGCCAACAGGATGCAGGTTAAAACTGAAATATGAACTCAATTATTCAACTGGACACAATTAGTTTTACTGGATGTCAGAGCCACAAAAACACAATCAATTAAAGACCTAGTATTCCTTGAAGGAATGCATATCACCCGCCGCCTTTCATCCCAGAGTTTGACACTAAAATCATCTTATGATGAGAAAGTTGGAGCGTTTTGGTCAAACCTTGGAAAAAATGATTTTGTCTACATGACAACAAACAATAAATCCTTTTTTACTTTTACACAGATATATTTCAGAAATTACAAACTGTGTTTTCATGGATTTGGATTCAGTGGAGAATAATTTAGACCAGGTTTGACAAGAACCAGGATTTTAGGTTCTGAGCCAGAGCTGATCTAAGGTGGTCCAAATGTTTAACTTTTGAACTGAATGAAACATTAATAAATCAATAAATTCTGAAGCATCAGTGAATGATTTTAGTTGGACAAACATAGAAAACCTCCAACAGCTGCAGTGAACTCACCTCAGAACCTCCAGTCTACAGTTCGGACTCTCCAGGAAACCACAGAGCTCCTTCACTCCAGAGGCAGACAGGTGGTTCTGACTCAGGTCCAGTTCTGTCAGATGGGAGGGGTTGGACTTCAGAGCTGAGCCCAGAGAAGCACAGCTGATCTCTGACAAACTGCAGCCCCTCAATCTGAATAAAGAATAAAAGCTGTGAGCTGAAGCCAACAGGATGCAGGTTCAAACTGAAATATGAACTCAGTTATTCAACTGGACACAATTAGTTTTACTGGATGTCAGAGCCACAAAAACACAATCAATTAAAGGCCTAGCATTCCTTGAAGGAATGCATATCACCCGCCGCCTTTCATCCCAGAGTTTGACACCAAGTTAATCTTATCATGAGAAAGTTGGAGCGTTTTGGTCAAACCTTGGAAATAACGTTCTAATCGATCTCATGTGATATTCTGACAAACATAGAAAACCTCCAACAGCTGCAGTGAACTGACCTCAGAACCTCCAGTCTACAGTTTGGACTCTCCAGTCCAGAACACAGATGCTTCATTCCAGAGGCAGACAGGTGGTTCTGACTCAGGTCCAGGTGTGTCAGATGGGAGGGGTTGGACTTCAGAGCTGAGGCCACAACTTCACAGTGAGTCTCTGAGAGTCCAGCGGCACCAGCTCTGTAATGATAGAAAAAGTAAAGTCAGTTGTAATAAAATCAGCAAATCTGTCTGATAAACACAGACTGACACCATCTGATGACTAAACAGTGATGTCATCATCTGATTGAACATCTGCTCTTCACATCTGGGCTTAATGTCATCCCATCTGACTGTGTTTGACATGACACAGTGAATCTCTTTAGTCTCTTTTACTAAGAATCTTTGTTTTACTTTAATCTGCAGATGAAGGAGAGAACATGGGGTTACATTTCTGCTTCCACAGTCTGTCAGTGGGATCTGATCCAGAGTCAGAATCAGGATGTCTGCTTTAGAAAAACACTTGGACTCTTTTCTACTTTTCATTTCAGCTCAGAACATTTGGACTGAGTTCAACTCAGTGAACAGTTCCAGCTGGAAAGATGATCTCTTTGCTTCCTGTTCCTGTCAGCTCCAACTGTTCCCGTCCACACGCAGGAAAATGCTGCTGATATCAAGCTTTAAGCTTCAGAACATCTCAGCAGCTTGTGGTGGTGGGGGGTTATTGTTCAGCTGCAGGGGAGACAATCCAATGCTTTAGATTCATGGAGTCAACAAATCAAGTTTACAGGAAGATTCAAACTATTTAAACCTGACAAACTCACAGCTGTTCAAACTAAAGCTGCATTGTGGAGTTTTCCTCTGCTTCCCTTTGAAATCAGACAAATATTAGACTCTTTGACTCCATTTTCTCAACCATCTGAGGCCAAAGTCAACTGGTGGAAAAGTCCACCATGTAACATTTGTTCAAGAGCTTTGAGATGTTTAAGGTAACAGAAATTTGTTCTGTCGTGTTTTAGCAGCTGCTAGCTGGGTTAGCCTGTTAGCATAACTTCCTGCTTTTCTACACTGAGATATGACTGCTGTCTGCTGCAGGTAAGACTCTGATTACTCACAAGGACTTCATACAACCTCACTGCAAACAGTCCTAACATGTTTAGAAGAGAAAATGAAAACAGAAAACATCAAATCAGTGGAAGGATTGTGTGAATCTATTCAGATGAACCAGTAGGGGGCAGTAATGGTCAGAACTCCACCAGGACTGGGATTCAGAAACCAGTTCTGTTCAGGACTGGAATATTTGCAGCGAGCTGAGACCCAGGAGGACTTCATCTGGTTCCTGTCAGACTCTGAGCTCTGTGTGGACAGACTTCAGACAGCAGGGATGGATTTATGTTGTCTTCTTAAAAAGGAACTAAAGAAATCAAGTTTAAACTCAACTAAACTTTCATCCAGAAAGAGGACAGCAGAGGGTTGACTTTGAGCTAAATCTGAACTTTGAGGTCTTTTTATCCACATTATTTAAAAGGTTTGATGTTTCTGTTTAAACTCAGCAGATGCTTGTTGACCAAATCCACATCTGTCTACATGAACAACATGAGAGGAATACAACATTTCTAAGTTGACCTTTGACCCTGTAAACTTGTTTGGTAATGTTTATGAAAATGTTTAATCTGATGAAGATTAAAAAGTGTCTCTACCTTGATCCAAACAGAATTTCCACATGGCTCTAATTACTACTAATAATGCTTCAAACTGCTGATCTACACTGACTGATGATGGGAATGAACACATCTGGACTCACAGAAACTTCCTGCAGTTCTTCACAGCTGGAATCAGTCTCCATCGTCCTTCTCTTGATGCATTGTACTTCTTCAGGTCCACCTCATCCAGAACCTCCTCTGACATCTGCAGCATGTAGGCCAGAGCTGAACATTGGATCTCTGAGAGATCCTTCTCTGATCTGTTCTCTGACTTCAGGAACTCTTGGATCTCCTGATAAACTGAGAGGTCCTTCATCTCCATCAGACACTGGAACATGTTGATGCTTCTGTCTGGAGAGATTTCATCAGTGTTCATCTCCTTCAGGTTGTTGATGACTCTCTGGATGGTTTCTGGACTGTTCTCTGTCTGACCCAGCAGGCCTCCTAAGAGTCTCTGGTTGGACTCCACAGAGAGGCCATGAAGGAAGCGAACAAACAGGTCTAAGTGACCATTTTTACTTTGGAGGGATTTATTCATTACTCTGTTCAGGAAGTCATCCAGAGATGAATATTTGTAGGATTTTTCAAGAAATCTCTCCATCCCCTCCATGTTCCTGCTGGTGAAACAGTGGAACATGTAAACAGCAGCCAGAAACTCCTGAACGCTCAGATGAACAAAGCAGTAAACTGGTTTCTGGAAGATCAAACACTCTCTTTTGAAGATCTCTGTACAAACTCCTGAGTACACCAAGGCCTCTGTGACATCAAGATCGCACAGCTCCAGGTCTTCCTGGTAGAACATGATGTTTCCTTCCTCCAGATGTTCAAACGCCAGCCTCCCCAGTTTCAGAAGAACTTCCCTGTCAGCCTCCGTCAGCTCCTGTGGACTGGTCTCAGGTCCTTCATGGTACTTGTTCTTCTTCCTGTTTGTCTGAACCAGCAGGAAGTGTGAGTACATGTCAGTCATGGTCTTGGGCAGCTCTGCTCTCTGCTCTGTGGTCAACATGTGGTCTAGAACTGTAGCAGTGATCCAGCAGAAGACTGGGATTCCACACATGATGTGGAGGCTCCTGGAGGTCTTCATGTGGGAGATGATTCTGCTGGACAGCTCTTCATCACTGAACCTCCCCCTGAAGTACTCCTCCTTCTGGGTGTCAGTGAAGCCTCGTACTTCTGTTAGCCTGTCCACACATGAAGGAGGGATCTGATTGGCCGCTGCAGGTCGGGAAGTGATCCAGACCAGAGCCGAGGGAAGCAGGTTCCCCTT
>NC_051439.1:5681192-5682781 GCF_001649575.2 Kryptolebias marmoratus
TTGATGAGGTTTGTCAGCAGCAGGTTAACTGGTGACTTCTCTGTGACGTCAGAAACAACCTTCTTGTTGTTAAAATCCAGTGAAAGTCTGCTTTCATCCAGACCATCAAGGATGAAGAGAAGTTTACAGACAGGCAGCTTCTCTGCTGGGAGCTTCTGTAAAGATGGATGGAAGTCATGGATCAGCGATAGAAGACTGTACTGCTTATCTCTGACCAGGTTCAGCTCCCTGAATGAAAGCAGAATCACCACACTGACATCTTGGTTCTCCAAGCCCTCGGCCCAGTCCAGAGTGAACTTCTGCACTGAGAAGGTTTTTCCAACACCAGCGACGCCGTTTGTCAGAACCACTCTGATGGCTGCATGTTGCTCAGGGAAGGCTTTAAAGATGTCCTGACACCTGATTAGAGTCTCATGTAGGCTCTTCTTGGAAGCTGTCTCCAGCTGCCTCACCTCATGTTGGGTATTAACCTCCTCACTCTGTCCCTCTGTGATGTAGAGCTCAGTGTAGATCCTGTTCAGGAGGGTTCTACTTCCTGTTTCATCACTTCCTTCAGTCACACGTTCACATCTCCTCCTCAGACTGATCTGATGTTCATCTAAAACCTCCTGCAGACCAACATCTGATGAAAAACAGAGCAGATCTGAATGCTGCAGCAGAAACTCCAACATTTTTTTGGTGCTTAAATCTGAAGAATCTTTCTAAAGATCTTAAAACTTCAACAATGTGTCTGTACTAAAACAACAGGTTGACAGAAATGTCTTACCTTTGACACAGCTGCTCTGACTGGCTGTCTGCAGTCCAGTTCTGGTTCCGGATCTTTGTCCACACTGGGGACAGGAGGACGGTCCTGAGTGGTCCCAGTATGAGGTGATGCAGCGTCTGCAGAACCTGTGTCCACAGCTGGTAGAGACTGGATCCTTCAGGATGTCCTGACACAAAGAACAGCAGGACAGCTGCTCTGCCTCATCAACACCACTCCTCTTCTTCTTCCTGTGAAGACATTTACTGATGAAGAACTGGAACAACAGGAAGTGTTGATCAGATCAGTTCTGCTGCTTCACTCTGACTCAAGGATGAAGAGAAGACTGTTGTTAAAATCCATCCACTAGAACCCCTGAAGCTCTGAACACAAACTGCTGCAGAGACTCAGAAGGTGTCCTGTCTGTAACAGGCCTCAGGTCAGATTACAGCTTCTTGTGTTGATGGACAGCAGAGATGCAATAGAGTAAAGCTGTAATATCTGTCAAAATACAGGATTTTTCAGTGTATTTGTTTTGAATTTGCTGTATCTGTGTATCATCTATGACTAAAATAACCACAAAATACACATCATTCACTACCAAAAGTCTACAGGTGCTGGTCATAAAATTAGAATATCATGAAAAAGTAGATTGATTTCAGTAATTCCATTTAAAAAGTGAAACTTGTATATTACATTCATACATTACATACAAACTCATATATTTCAAATGTTTATTTCGTTTAATTTTGATGATTACAAATGACAACAAATGAAAATCTCAAATTCATCATATCAGAAAATTAGAATCTTGTGAAAAGGTTCAAAATTGATGGCACCTGGTACC
>NC_051439.1:5684011-5687985 GCF_001649575.2 Kryptolebias marmoratus
AATCATCAAAATTAAACGAAATAAACATTTGAAATATATGAGTTTGTATGTAATGTATGAATATAATATACAAGTTTCACTTTTTAAATGGAATTACTGAAATCAATCTACTTTTTCATGATATTCTAATTTTATGACCAGCACCTGTACATCATAATTTGTAATAAATTAGTGAAATTAGTGGCCAGATTTTGTTGCCAACAATTACGAGTCATTTGTTTACATCCGATCATTGACGAGGACACTTCAGACAGTCTGACAGATATCGAGTCAGTAAAATAATCCCCGGCTGTAAACAGAGTCAGAGGGAGAACAATGGAATCAGAGACGGCAGGTGGAAATAGAAAAGCTAAAGTTCTTCTTCTGAAAAGAAATACAGAAAAGTTTTTATGCTTTTCTGCATCAAATATGTGGAACAAAGGATTCGTGGATTCAAGGATTCAAGGATTCAAGGACTCTTCTAGAATTGCGCCGCTCAAGGTGGCTGCATGTTGGAGTAGCTCTGCTACATTCATTCTGAGATATTGCTTTGGAAAACTTTAATTCCTCCTTTTTCTACTTGTAAATCCCTTTTTTTTAAGATTATTTCCTCTGGTATCGGATGCTGTGCAGCTACAAGGATTTTTTACTGAAACCTTTTACTTTTGGAGATTTTGTTATGATGCATAACCATGACATGACATGACATGACAACAAGGTGGCTTTTTTTTTCACAATCAGGAGCAGCTGATTAACATCTTTTACTCTTCAGCGCTGAATGTGAGGAACCCTGAAGTCCAGTCATGGCCAGAACTAAGCAGACTGCCTGTAAATCCACTGGAGGTAAAGCTCCCAGGAAGCAGCTCGCCACCAAAGCTGCCAGCAAGAGCGCCTCGGCCACCAGCCAAGTGAAGAAGCCTCACCTCTACAGGCTCGGTACTGTGGCTCTCAGGGAGATCCACCACTACCAGAAGTCCACTAAGCTGCTCATCCAGAAGCTGCCCTTTCAGCAACTGGTCCGGGAGATCGCCCAGGAGTTCAAGACCGACCTGCGCTTCCAGAGCTCGGCCGTCATGGCTCCGGAGGAGGCCAGCGAGGCTCACCTGGTGGGGCTCTTTGAGGACACCAGGGCCGAGGACATATCGGGACAGACAGCTAAAAGAGACCCTTCCTGCCCACAGCCATCAACAACTATAACAACTCTTTAACGAAACCAGGATTATGAGCTACAACAACATTTAATTTCCCTTTGGGATTAATAAAGTATTTTTGAATTGAATTTAATTGAATTGAATTCAGTGCATGAGGACCAAGAAAGACAATATTATTGAAATAAATAAAAAAGGACTAAATTAATGTCTTCAATCACAAAAACAGACAGATAAACGTTTAAAAAATAATGAAAATGTCAGAGGCAGAACAAATTCACGATTAGTAAAATACATTTAAAATATACATATTTTTTACCTTGTGTCTGAGGGTCCAGGCTCTTCATTGAAGTTTAGAGGTTCACCTTTGGACACATCACTCCTCATGGACAGACAGCTGGGTCCTAGAGGTCCTGGAGGTCCTGCTCTGTCCTCTTCTATCCCGCCAACGTTCATCTTCTGGTCTTCAGTCAGTCTGAGAGAGAAACCCGTAAGAGTCAGTTACCATGTGGTTCAGGTCCAGTCAGGTTTCTGTCAGATTTTGTTGCCAACAATTACGAGTCGTTTGTTTACATCGAATCATTGATGAGGACCCTTCAGACAGTCTGACAGATATCGAGTCAGTAAAATAATCCCCAAATGTAAACAGAGTCAGAGGGAGACGGCAGGTGGAAATAGAAAAACTAAAGTTCTTCGTCTTCTGAAAAGAAACACAGAAAAGTTTTTATGCTTTTCTGCATAAAATATGTGGAACAAAGGATTCAGTGAATGAGGACCAAGAAAGACAATATTATTGAAAGAATTAAAAAAAAGGACTAAATTAATGTCTGCAATCACAAAAACAGACAGATAAACTTTAAAAAATAATGAAAATGTCAGACGCAGAACAAATTCAGGATTAGTAAAATACATTTAAAATATACATATTTTTACCTTGTGTCTAAGGGTCCAGATTTTTCACTGAAGTTAAGAGGTTCACCTTTGGACACATCACTCTTGATGGAAAGACAGCTGGGTCCTGGAGGTCCTGGAGGTCCTGCTCTGTCCTCTTCTATCCCACCAACATCCATCTTCTGGTCTTCAGTCAGTCTGAGAGAGAAATCAGTAAGAGTCAGTTTCCATGTGGTTCAGGTCCAGTCAGGTTTCTGCAGTCAGCTGCTCTCTGGACTGTCTGGAAGGCAGAAAGCTGAGTCCCATCATGTGTTTAGACGATCAGAGAAACCTGATTTCAGCAAAGACCGCGTTTCCTCCCTCTGCTGCTGTCTTTACTCGCTCTACTTTCCAAGTTTGTAATTATTCCTGTCATTAATTAAATATGTCTGGTAGTGTCCATGATGTAAAGTCCAACAGTCCTCAGCAGGCAGATCAAACCAAAGCCTGAACGGCATGGGTCAGAATGACCAAGATCACTTCAGTTTAACATCATTAAAGTTAAAGATCATTAATATGATGTTAAGTCATGTTTACTGCGCCCAACTGAAGGATGACAACAAACATGTCTGTTCAGACTCAAACCCAGCTGAGAACAGGAAGTGGCTCAAACATTGTGTTTATGAGAATAACAGGATCACTATATGATGTTTGATGTTCAGTGTGTGTTTATAGGTCAACTTTAGGTCCACATAAAGACAAGAAATCTGATACGATTTATTCTCATCACTACTGTCATAAGTTGTTTCTGGTCAACCTTCTGTGCGCTCTGCTGGTTCGATGTTTTTGTGTCACAGTAACTGATGCCTCATCCTGTCCTGGACTTTAACTCGTCTTCTGTTCTTCATCAGATGCTGCGCTGCTACAGGGCTTCTTACAGCTCAGTCTGTGGGCAGGGTGTTGGACTTCACACTGCATTCAAGTACAACTGGTAAAATCAAAAATCAACACTAAAAAGAATAAGATGCTGAAGAATCAGGGCACATTTAATTTTTTTCCCCCCAAGGACCAGTTATTGTCATAAAGTTTTAAGGACCTCCCAGGTATTAAACTAATATATCTGAATTATTTTAATATATTTTAATGTAAAACTGATTCATGTCTTTTAACTCTGATTACTCTGCATCTATTTCTGAAATACAGGCTGTTTCAGTCTTGATGTTTGCATTTACTAGTTGTAATTGAACGCATCGTACAACATTATAATTTACATTCAAGCCTCCATATTTCAATATACTCTGAGTTTAAGAATAAAAAACACCTGAGTTTAAAAAGTGAAGGGCCTCTGTGACGCTGTCTGTAGAGAACAAATATCCATTGAAGCAAACTAAGACAACCAACACATAATATTAATAAAGTTCTCCTGTCCTAAAAGTCCAATAGTTATCATATATAAGTTTCATGAGTTGCAAAAGCAAAAAGAAATCATCAGTAACTAAAGCTGAGATCTTCAAGTCAGTAAGGTCAGAAAATCAAACATTATAAACTCACCAGTTGACCTTCACACCCAATAAGGAAAACTGATAACAGAACACCTCCAGTTAGTCATAAACAAGTTATTATTCAAAGTTAAGGTGGTTTGATTTACTTTCTTTTACAGTCACAAACAGAACAAAACTCACAGATACTGTGACAGAAACATTATATATCATTAGTGTTTTTTTTTTTAATCTTTTGTCAGTGTGTTTTAAACATTGTAAGTCTCCAGGTGGTAGTAAGAAAACTAACACTGAGCCACAGAGTTCTAGTTGTGTCTGTTCTTCTCAGCAGGTGGAGGTGTGAACGACCAGATCAGATTCAAAAAAAGTTAAAAAGCAAAAACAACTGGACTTCTATTCTGTAGCTGAAGACGTTTCGCTTCTCATCCGAGGAGCTTTCTCAATTCAGAAGTAGAGAGTGTGGAGTTGAGCTTTTAAA
>NC_051439.1:5688545-5701968 GCF_001649575.2 Kryptolebias marmoratus
TCATGTGACCAGAGTGGCCCCTCAGTGAGTCAGACAAACAAGGACTCTAACGAGCCTCCTTTGTTAGGAGAGTGAGAACAATTTGCAAGCAATCCAGCTTACATCACATCTCAGCTTTAAAAGCTCAACTCCACACTCTCTATTTCTGATCTGAGAAAGCTCCTCGGATGAGAAGCGAAACGTCTTCAGCTACAGAATAGAAGTCCAGTTGTTTTTGTTTTTTAACTTTTTTTGAATTTACCATGGCCTGGATGACTGAGAATCTACACCAGCATATGACCAGATCAGAGTTTCCCAGCGATTAGAGGAGGGGGTGGACGGCTGCAGAGCGGGGAGGAAGTCTCCTACACTGAGGACGCAGAAAGAATTCTGTCTTTGGACGGATTTCAGAGATGTTAGGGTAATATCTCTCTCTTTGCAAGTTTTTTTTAGTTTTAATACCTTCAATCTGGACTTCTGAGTGGTTCTTATAAAAGATATATTCAGATCAGAATTTTCTCATCATGCTGACAGTAAAATAACCTGTTTCAGTTTTCATCATTAACATTTTCAGAGGAATGTTTTTCTGCCACTGAACTCAACATTAAAAGTCTCCTTAACTCAAGGGATGGACCAGAGTAGTGCTGACACATAACAGAAGACTCTGCAAAGAACCAGTTTTAAACTGGATTTGATCTCTTTGTTCCCAGCAGCCCGTCACTTTGTTCCCATTCCTTTAGTTGAACCAATGAAAAACAACAAAGATAAAACAATTAAAGAAAAAACAGGGTTTTAGTTTCAACAAAGAGATTCTCGAAGAGCTGAAAACTGGACAGAGAACAAGAAGCAGATCAGTAAAAACCCATCAGAACTCCCAGCTGCCACCAGAACATCTGAGTTTGGACTCTTGTTCCCTCCACCGTCCACAGGAAGAAAACACTCACAGGAAAATAAGAAGAATAAGAAGGTTTTTAATTCTCACCCTGGGTTGTTTTTGTAATCCTCCCTCTCTCTGAGGACAAAATGGCATCTGAGCTGAAAGCTGTAGTTTATTGTTCTCTACCTGTTACTGTTTAACCTGAGGCTTTCATTTACACAAAATCAGCTGATCATTTATGACTGTCAGCTCTGATACCAAACACTGTGGGTTTAAAGGTCATCTTTAGCTCTACATTATAAAAATAAATATGTTACAGTTTAATCTCATCGACTTATATTTGATTTTTTAAAATGTGCTTCAGACTTGTGGAAATCCAGCAGAACAACCAGAACACCACTGCTCCATCTGCACTTTATGAACAGTGGGATGGATTTATTCGAATTTGTGGAAATATACTTCTCTGATAAATTTTAGTTTCTTATTGTTCATTTATTAACAGAACCCAGGAAGTTAAAGAATAACCGAGTCATTTTTGGCTCAATATAAAAATAGACTTTCACATTTTGTTGAAGTCTGTCAGCTAACAGCAGTTTCTTGTTCTGCTGACACTTTTTGAGCCATCTATAGAATAAAAAACTGTATGAGCACAAATGTTAAATTAAACTGGCATGGAGAATGGCATAAAAACCATTCTCAGTTTAACCTATACAGTAAATTAAAACATTACAAAAACTTATTATTGGGCCTGTTTTAGTTCTGTTTTTAGGTTGATTTAAAATCAGAAACACATGGAAAATATCTGAAACATCCTGATGGTTTTTCTTTAAACCCTGGATTGTTTTCATTTCTCAGTAAGTTGTGGGTGGGCGCCCCAAATTCTCCCCACACAGGCCCTACTCGGCCCACGGATCGCCTCCAGGTAACCCCTGTCATAAGATGTTTATTGTTATAGTTCTGTCTGCAGTTGGGCGCTTGCTTGTTTGTTTGTTGCTTCAGAGTTATTTAAAAGCTGCTGCGCTGCTACACGGCTTCTTACGGCTTCTTACGGCTTCTTACGGCTCATAGTGAAAGACTAGGACTCCATGGTGCGTTCAGGTACAATTCATAAAATCAACATCAACACAAAAAAGAGCCTATGATGTAGAAAAAGATGCTGAAGCTTCAGGGGACCTTAAGAATATGTACAAAAAAATAATGTTTTTTTTTCTTAGTAGCTTTGAGGTATCTTGCATATATCTGTGCTGGGAGGCGATGGGGCCTGAGTTCCAAGTTGAGACATTGTCTTCAGGTACAATCCCTTTTCAGGAAGTGGATTGTGGGCTCCTAAGCTCACGCTGTCGAAAACAACTGTAGTGAATACATATATGGAGGTGTTATCTACTGCACGTCCCAGGACCTCAGCTTATCACCATGAAGGGAATTGAATGTATTTGAATCCATACTGTTAAAGTCTGTCCCAGTGGGATGTGTGCGTGTGTTATTCTACAGTTGGGTGTGGTAAATGTTTATAAAAAGAAGCAGCCCCGAGAAGGAGGAGGATTTTCACTGATTGGGACAGAAATCTCGATTCGGCACAGACCATGTTATTTTGAATAAACTCAGGTTGATATTTACTTTGTTGTGGGGTTTGATTCTTTATTTGACCTTCTGTCTGACATGTTCTGTTTGTCAAACATCAGTTTATAATCAAATTACATATAAAAAACATGAAATCTTAATTTTAAATGATATCCTTGTTGGATATCAGTTAATGATCAGACGCTTCATCTGATCAGACTTATCAGATTATTCACAGCAGCTCTGTAGAGTTATATCCCAGAGGAGACATTTAAACTCCCAACTTCTGTAATTTATCTGCTTTATGATTCACCATCGAGTTCAACAAATGATTACTGACTGAACAACAAAATAACAAACAATTTCCTTTATTTCTCCTGTCATGATCTGTTATGTTGTAAATACTGATCAGTAAACAGTTGTAACCTGAATATTTCCAGGCCTCCTCTCGATGCTCTGACAGAACTTCTTCATGGATGCTGTAACTTTAATGCTGTATTAGTTTTCTTTTTGTTGACCTTTGAACTCCCCAGCATGTCTGGTTTGTCCGTTCTTGTTGCTCTCTGGCGCCCCCCCGCGGCCCACATGTGTAACAGCAGCCAGCTGTCTGCACAGATGACCCAGCAGAACGAGAACCACAGCCGCTCTGCTTCAGCCATGAGAGGAGCCGTGGAGCACGCAGTGAACGGTAAGTGTTTCCTCTCCGTCCCTCTGCGGCCGCCATTTCTTCCAGCACGTCTGTTCGCGCCATTTTTTTTTTCCTCCTCCGCCGACCTTCGACGGCCAGGCTCGGCTGGAGGTGCGCCCGCCCGGCGGAGGGCAGCTCTCCCGCCGTCGAGTCCGCTCTCCGCCGCACGCCTTTAAGGTGGGAGGTCCCTGTCCTGCAAATGTTCCATGACGTGCAGATGGGGGGTTTGCAAGGGGTTCTCACGTCCATGCAGTTACCCCCTCTCCTCCTCCTCTTCATCCTCCATCCTCCAGCAGGCTTTCCCCAGCCCGCCCGCCGCTGACCCCCCCGCCCCAAACAAATAGCAGGCTGACGGGATGCAGATCACGTGCACGGCGCGTTGGACACATCTCCTATCTGCCACATGCAGCCTGTCTGAAAATTGGATTCAGGCTTTTGTGCCTAAATATAACATTTGAAGGTGGACCTTTATGGAACACTGCAAAGTTTCTGCACAACGGTTGCAGGGTGTCGATGCAGCGGCTGCACCTGGAATACCAACAAAACCTTGTCATAATTAATGTAAGCTGATGGAAAAAAGGGCCCACTTTTAGATGTATCAGCTGTAGAAGACATGTTACAGCTGCTGCGGTGGCTCATTGTGGTCGCCATGGTAACCACACACCTGTGTCTGTCACTTCCTGATTGCCAAGTGAATGAGAGGCAGACAGAAAAGTAAGCCTCAGACAGTCGTGGCATGAAAACCTTAAGTCATTTCTTAAAAATTCTTCAGCTGTGAGCAACAGACGACTGAATTTTAGCTTCTAGTGTTTTATGTGGGCAATGTAGCATGTTGGATATCTTTCCAGATGTGTAAACGGCCCTACGCCATAGGCACTAATGCACCCACATACCATCAGAGAAGCAGGTTTTGAATTGAGTGGTCATAACAGGCCAGATGGTACCTATTCTCTTTAGGTCAGAGGACGTGGCTTTCATGATTTTCAAAAATAGTTTCCAATTTCAATTCCTCTGACCACAGATCAGTTCTCCTCTGTCCCTCAGTCCATCTTAAATGAGCTTTGGTCCAGAGAAGACAGCAGTGTTTCTGGATGGTGTTCACATCTGGCTTCTTCTTTGCCTGATAGAGCTTTAAGCAGCATTAGTGGATGGTACAGTGAGCTGTGTTTACAGACAATGATCTGTGGAAGTGTTCCTGAGTCCATGCAGTGATGTCCAGAACAGAATCAGACCTGTTTTTAACCCAGTGGCCCCTGAGGACCCCGAGATCACAGACATCTAATGTTGACTTTCAGTCCTTTGAGCTCAGAGATTTCCACACATTCTTGAAATCTGTTGATGATATTATTAACTGTAGATGATAGGCTTTCAAAGCCTTGAGGAACATTATTCTGAAATTGTTCCACTTTTAGTCGCAGGTTTGTGCATACTGGTGAACCTCTGCCCATCTCTACTGGGACATTCAGCTTATCTAAATCATTTCAGAGGTTTACTGCATTCCATTGTGAATAAGCTAAAATGTTTGTGCTATCAGGATTTCTAATATATTCACCTATGTAAATGTTTAATTTCATTGTATTACCTGTGTTTAACTTCATTATATTGACACGTGAAATATGAGAGAAATTAATGACATGTCTTCTTTTGTTCAACCATTAGACCAAAACTTTTCAAAGGTTGAGTTTAATTTTAGGACAGACAACTGAAGACAGCTGAATACATTAAATATCTATCTATGATATCTATATGTTTGTTTACATTCAGGAGAACGTTATCTGTGCCTCAGTAAGACAGAATTTGGAGTTGTGGAGAGTATTTTACCTTTCTTGTCTGATTTTATAACTCGTAAGTGGCTCTTTAAGCGGCTACATTGTGATGTTTATCATTAGAGGAGATGTAATTCTGCCCATCTGAATTCTTATTTGCCTGCTTATTTTGTCAGTCTTTGTGCTGTAGTCTGCGGCAGTAATTATACATGTAGACGAGAGCTGGGAAACTGTTACGGACGCTGGTTGTCATGGAAACACACAATCATGTCAGATTATTTTCAGGTACCGCTGCGATAAGTCTGCCTTCCGGAGCAGAGGACTCGAGGAGAAGGATGAGGGAGGAGGGTGGGGGTTCTGAAGGAAGGGATGGATCAGGTGAAACGTAGAGGATGCCGGCCGTCGGTTTCGTCTGCCGGTGAAATCTCATTCAAGCACATGAGCACAGCTCCGGCCAGCAGGGAGGGAAGCCTCATCCCTTCCATTCATAAACAATCCCTCACGCCCACCCCACCTCCCAGCAGTTTTAACACTAATATCATTAGCAGCCCACTGCAGTCATGTGTGGCGTTCGGGTCCAAACAACTCCGTGGCAGATTTGAGGCGGTCAGCAGAGCTACAGTACAGCTGCAGACCGTGGAAATGCCAGGCGCTGTGTGGAACATCCTGGGGGACAGACCATTATATTTATAGAGACGGGAGACTTGACCTTCACTGCACATTGAGTATCAGCCATTTTAGTGCCGCTCCTCTAGATACTGAATACAGCATAATGGATCTCAGCTGCAGTGCAGTTAGTTAGCTTCAATCTCATCTTTGGCTTGTTAGAGGCTATATCTAATTATAGCTCCCTGCAATTCCATACTGTGCTGGGTCTGTCAATCGTTGGCATTCAGTGCCTTTCTGCCGCGCGCAGCGTTGCCGTTTCCTGGAGGAAGTGTGCTGGGAAATTACAGCTTTCTCACGCAGTGGATAAAAGATTGCAATTTGGGCAGGATTTAGTCATCAGACACTGTTAGTCTCGAGCTTTTTGTTTTTCTGTGTGTAGGCTTAAAGGGATAGTGGTTATTTTTGAAGCGGCGTCCTGTCACAGAGTTAGTACCTTTTAGCATCAGTGTTAAAAGAGGTTTCATCCAGGCCAGGCTAATGCTGTTTTTTCAACCAAACAACCCAATGTTACTACATATATGTATATGTGTGGAGCTTAAACCATTACACGCTGATGGTGCTGAGGCTGCTGAATGTATCCATCCACCTGATGAGCGTATCAAGTCAATTCAAATGTTTATTCAACTCCAAGTGTACTGATACATTCAGCAGCTTCAGTAGCATAAAGATGGTCTTCCTATGCTCCACACACACACACACACAAACACATTTGGTAACACAGATGTTATTCTGTTTAGAAAATGGCAGCCATCTAAACAATTAGTGTCATGCAAAAGTGTAGATGTTTAATATTGGCTAATTCACATCATGTTGTTGTTTTTGAGAAAAAGTTTGTTCTTAAGTCTTCCCTAGGCACCTACTCTGTGCTCCATGACTGATGTAATGCTTGACGAGGTACTAAGTGATATCTATTTAACAGAACATCACATAAAAAATGACCAGACTTTCCCTTTAGGGGCATTTTTTTAAAAAGAGTGCACCCAACGGTACATAATATGCCCATCAGTAGGTACAAGTAGGTTTGACATTTGTATGTTAGTTGGATGTGAAGCTGGAGCATAGACAAGGTTTTCACAAAGTGTTGACCTTTGACCCTGTGGCCTTGAAATCAATAGGGACCATCCTTAACTTATGAGGTGTCCGGCTGGGTAGTTTGATATTCCTACATTACACAAGTAGCAGAGTCAAAAATCGGACAAGAAATTGTCCACAGAAGGACAGGCAGAAGGCGCCATAACAGAACATAATACGTCCCGTCTTAGGACAGGTGAAAACCCAAAACTAAATCTTTTTAAGCACCCAGTCTTTCTCACCCAAGCAGCACAGAATGAAACAAAGGACAGCGGTCAAAGCAGGAATATTGACAGGGCAAAGTTTCGTACATATAAAGGGTCATGAATCTGTTTAAAAGGAGATGAAATACCTTGCTATCAGGGGTGCCAAAGCAGAAGCATCGCTATTCTGGTCAAAGGTTTTGCCCTGTATCCCATTGCGCAGCTTTGAAATAAAACATGCAATATACACACCAAAACCTTCCAGCTTGATTGTTAATAGTGTAACATAATTTTTGCTAGCAGTTTTTTGTTCATATTCAAATTATACATCAAATCACAGTCATTTTTGTCCTCTTTCACCCAGTGTGTCTCTCATTGTTATATAAACTTGTGGTTTTCTCTCAGATTTCTTCAGAATACAGAGAGCACGCAAGCTTCTACAGACCTTAATTATATTTTAGCTCCAAAATTTCTTTTTAAAGCTGGAAGTGAAGGGTGGATTTAGCTTGCCACACCAGTTTTTAAGATCGTACGCACAGTTTTCACACAGTGGCTGTTTGTTTGAGTCTTACTTTTCAGTCCGTTTCTATCTGCCAGTCATTAACTTGTCAGGGAGGGACAGACGCGGGTGCGTGGTTACCACGGTGACCATTTCTTGTCATCTCGGATCTCTTCACACTTTCTTCTGCAGTCCGTACATCAGAATGTAGGCATTTATTCTCAGCCTGGACGTGAACAAAGTTCTGTTGGAATTTTGGGCAGCTTTCAACATTTTTTTTCAAAACATTTATAGGTTTGTGTTTCGCAAGCAAAGGTTTGGCAACTTCTCAACAAATTCTGGCGCAGAGATTTGAGCAGCTAAGATCAGCTGATTTGCGATATCTCTTAAGATCGCTGAAATATATGGGTCATTTTTTTGCCTGCCGCCACAGGAGAAGTGGCAGTAATGTGTTCATTTTATCTCTGTGTGAGCAAATTGCGTCACAAATTAGCGGACGGATTTACAAGAAACTCTCAGAAAGACCTGAGAGTGGGTGGTGATGTCCTTCCTCCTCAGGTCGCCTTCTCTGCACCTCTCAAGGTCTCCTCTTGCAGTTTACGGATGCGCGGTTTTAAGTTTTTAATTTGGTGTCATTACAGGATTTCAAATCACATCCTATTATCGCCCGCAGCCAAAAGGTGAAGGCAGACACAATGTTTCTACCCCGGTTTGTGTGGATGAGTGTGTTTGTCTGTCTGTTTCCCGAAATATCTCATGAACCACGGGATGAATTTTAATGAAACTCTAAGAAAGTGATCATTGGCTGTACATGTACAACTGATTAACTTTCAGAGTCAGCTCAATTCAAAATGGCCGCCACAGCTAATAGACATTGACCAAACTAGGAATGGCTATAGCTCAGTCAATTTTACAGATACCCACCTAAAATTTGGTGCGGTAGTAGGTAGGAATGATTCCCAATATATACCCTGAGAACTAACTAAACGAAACAAAAGGTGTTTCTTAAAATATTACCATTATCAGTTGGAGCAAACTCTGTCTGTCTGTTCAGAAGATTACAGCTGCATGTTAATACAACCCAAAAGTTGGTAAAATGTAAATAAAAACAAATACAGTGATTTGCAAATCTCACTAACCCATATTTTATTCTCAATGTAGCATAGTAAACATTTCAGGTATTTAAAATCCTGCCTTCTATGATGATATGGAAATGCATCTGGAAAGATACCATCAATGCAGAAAGTATCTACAGATTTTAGAACAACATATGCTTCCATCCACATAAGGTATTTTTCAGGGAAGGTCTTGCAGATTTCATCAAGTCAAAGTTAAACCTCAGACTGCATCATTCCAGCAGCATGGCTTCATAGTAGAAGAGTCCAGGAGCTGAACTGACCTGCCTGCAGTCCAGACCTCTCACCAGCAAAGACTCAGGACTGTTGAGGAGCTAGAATCCTCCATCAGAGCAGAATGGGACAAAATTCCCTCTAAAACCTCCAGCAGCTGCTCTCCTCAGCTCCTGGATGTTTGCAGAAGAGGAGAGGCTTCACAGAGGAAACATGGACCTGGAACAACTTTTTTGAGATGTGTTTCTGCCTTCAATTTTTAAATTGCCTTATTTTTTCCTAATAAAATAATGAAGCAAATATAAACTTGTATTAAGTTAAAAGAAATTAATATGGTATTAGCTGTAATTGCTAAAAATCATCAATCAATTAGTCTCATTTGTAAATGAAAAAAGAAAACAACAATTCTGTTTAAGTTAGTGCTTATACATTATCGCTATGCACGATCTTGTTCAGAGGAAGTCTTTAGATTTCCCAAGTTGTTACATTAATGCAGAGGCTTTATAAGACTGAATTCATACATCCTATTGACAGGATGAGGATTGCAGCTGCACGTTAATCTGCAGAATTGTCCCAGTTTTTGCCGTGTTAATGACACCCTCATCACGACTCTCCATTCACAAAGCAAATCCTGTCGTGACTGGAAGAGCTGGCTCAGAGCCGCTTGTGGGTGTCTCACAATTCACAGAACAAGTCTGATTCTGTGCGGCGGCGGCAGCGGCAGCAGCAGCAGCCAGGCATCCAGCCGCACGCTGCCTTTCATTCACATCTTCTCAGCGAGCGTGCCGAATGCGCTCGCCTTGTGGGAGATGTACGTTCGGAGCTACGGCACCGTGTCATTAAAGCCTTTCACAGTCACTTTTGACGTTTCTCCTTTTCTCTGCCTGTGCACACAGGTATTAAACTCCGGCAACACATCCAGACCACATCATCGCAGAATGACATTAACGGCCAAGCATTCCTTGAAGGAATACATATCGCCTGCCACCTTTCATGCCAGAGTTTTTGAAGTAATGTAAGAAGTAATGAAGTTGTAGCTTATTTGGTCAAACCTTATAAATTCTGCTATATCGCAAGATGTCACCCCCAGAATATGTGCTGTGAATGACCATTTTAGTTCAATATCTGCCATTTTTAAATCGGCTAAGATTGATTGGCTGTGGCAGTCCTATTGAATTGGATGGATTCAAAATGTTGGCCAGTCGTAGATGTGCATCCAACGATTGTTTCCTGCAAGTTTCATTAAAATCCGTCCAGTGGTTCATGAGATATTTTGAGATAAGACCGGCGAAGACGTGACCGTCTGTGGCGGCGGGCGATAATGAATGTCAGAATCAGAAGCTGAATGAAGGAAGGAGGACGGTGATGTTTGAGCCTTTGGATCATGACAGCCGCCTCCCCTCTCTGCGTGTGAGAGTGAGGCAGCTGCCGCTGTGTGCTCCAACACAATGAGAGGGAGAGGTGCAGAGAGGGAGGGAAAAAAGCGTCCTTAAACGTGGGCTGTTGTGTAATCCCTCCCAGGGCCCCTTTGCTATTTTTGTGCCTGGGTCCGCACGTCACGGTTGGGTATTTTCTCTGGTGACTTGCTCGCATCAATAGATCTTCTAATGTACACCCGTTCGGCCAGCGGCTCCTCAGCTGATGGGACTTTACCTCGCTGATTTTTGTCTTTTGTTCCGATTATCACCCAGACACGAGGAGGATGGAGAACTGGACCGTGCAGGATGAGGAATGTCACATGTGACTGTCGGTATGGAACGGGGGACTATTCAAATGTCAGGTTAGTGTGAGAATTATATTTGATACGTGAATGTCAGCTGCTGTAGGAGCCGGGGCTTCTCCCCACCAGGCTGAGTGCTTTATGACTGAGCTGTTGATCCGTTCTTCATGTTCTGCTACGGAGGGGATCCAGCTCCAGTCATCTCCTTATGATATTTCTGGATTGGTGCTCCTGCCTGTTCCCTTTAATGGCCAACTTAGCCCCTAATGATGTAATACAGTGGCACAACGATGCTCTCCGTATAGACGGCATTTGTTTGATCATTGTCTTCTCTCATGTGCAAAAAAGCAGCGAGGGACGAACCGTCTCGGTTTAATTCATATCTCCATCCGTGCGTACATACTGTACTGCCGTGAGCCCACAGTCATCCTGAAACACACCTACTGCCACCCACCTGCCTGCTGCTGTTGCACGTCATTGCTGCTGTGTCATAATTTTTTATTTATTTATTTATTTGGGTAGAGGTGAGCGCTTGTTGCCCAGAGTGAGAGGAAAAAAACAAAAAGTCCGACTTGTCAGTAAGACCCTGGCTGTGTCAGATGCGTTTCCCTCCTCGGTTCAAAGGTATGCGTTGTTTCTGAGGGTCTTATCTCAGTGTCACTCTTCACTCCCACCCCTTCCCTCTCCTCCTGGCTCACGGAGGATGGAAACTAAGCAATGAGGTCACCTTGACAGGGAGCTCCCTACAAGGCCTCTGATTATTGTCCCCCCCACCCCCACACCCCCGGCACTCCTCTTAGTTTACCTCTTTGAATTTCCTCGTTGAAACACAGATCGTTCCCATCAAGCCCCCCCCCCCCCATCCTTCATTAATTTTCCTGTAAGAAGCCCTTAAATCTGCTGAAGCACAAAGAGGCAAAAGCTGATAAAGACCCTCCCCAAGCATCTCCAGAGTCACCTTGGATTCCCATCCTCTGGTTTGTGTGTGTGTGTGTGTGTTATGCTAACAAAGAAAAGGAAGGGAGAGAGAGCAGGAGAGCGAGAGTCGGAGGATGTCCTAATTAAGGAGAACTCAGAGGGTTTGAACCAGATAATCTTACATAACCTCGTTAGGGAGGACACAGCATTTGATACTGAGACGATGGGAATGACGTGTCCTCAGATACTCATCCTTCAAGGTAAGACGTGGAGTTGCAGCGGTGGAACGAGTTCACTTCCAACACAGGCTGGTTCTGGCCAGAGTCGGGCG
Source organism: Kryptolebias marmoratus (assembly GCF_001649575.2). Taxonomy (NCBI): domain Eukaryota; kingdom Metazoa; phylum Chordata; class Actinopteri; order Cyprinodontiformes; family Rivulidae; genus Kryptolebias; species Kryptolebias marmoratus. The sequence continues at coordinate 5,700,176 of NC_051439.1, forward strand.
CGTTTGCATGCAGTTGGGCATGTGGTCCTGTGCAGCCCGGTGCGCAGGTGATGACACGGACAGCTCGGACACGTGTGAAGGTTCTCCGTCTAATCAGAGGCATGTTATAAAACGCCCCTCAAAATTAAAGGCCTATCATTCCCTGAAGGAATGCTTATCGCCCGCTGCCGTTCATGACAGAGTTTTAAACTAAAAATCATCTTAGGCTGAAAAATGACTTGTAGCTGTTTTGGTCAAACCTTGAAACTAAGGTTATGTGTCATCTCATTTGATATGTGCTCCAGGTATGTTTTGGGGATGACTCTCAGCTACTACCACACCAAATTGTAGCTCAGTATCTGTAAAACTGACCGAATCATAATAATAATAATACTATTATTATTACTATTATTATTATATTTTATTTCAAAGGCGCCTTTCTGGCACTCAAGGACACCATACAAAGAACAAAATCAACAGCAACAGAAAATAAAATGTAATAATCAAAAAAGTAAATAAAGTAAATAAAAGTAAATAGATAAAACAAACAAGAAAAGACAATATATCTATATAAAATCTATAAAAAAATCAGGCAAACCAATTGTGTCATAACCATTTTTTTTTTTGTTCAGAGGGTTTTTTAAAACTGAAATAGCTACAACTGTTAATCAGATGTACAGAAATGGATTATTTTTGAAAAGTTTCATTAAAATCCATCCTCTGGTTCATGAAATCAGTGAGCACATAAAGTGTTGGGGATCAGCCTCATCTACTACCACAAATTTGAGGTTATTTTCTGTAAAATGGACTCACTTACAGCCAGCTTTGTGTTATTTATTTTAAGTAAAGTAGGCTGTGGTGGCCATTTTGAAATGGGTTGGCTCCAAGAATGAATCAGTTTTAGATGCACATCCAGTGTTTGCCCGTGAGACATTTTGGTAATAGATGCATGAACACACTCGGCCACAGGCAAAAACACTGTCGTCCGCCTTTGCCTTTTGGTGGCGGGGGGCGGAGGAAACATTTCAGCAAGGAGACGGCGGGACAGACTGGTCACGCTTTATTATCACCCGTCTAACAGTGTTACCTGGATGCGTGCTGACAGGCGTCAACACATTCCGTTCTCTCTGCACATTTCTAAAAAAAAAAATAAAAAAATGCACTGTTGAATGTGTGCCGTTAAAATGAAAAAAAAAACTCTAATCTGCAAAACTATCTAAAGCGCAAAACAGAGCCAGCAGGTTTTTGAAGAACAACCAGTTTTGCCGTGCGGACAAATTCCCGTGGAAAGAAATTGTACTCGAAATGGTCACATCATTATCACCCGCCGCCGCCAATGTTGTTGCCTGTATGTGTGTGTTTGTGTTTGCCTGCACCAAAACATCTCATAATTCAGATTCTCTTATAGAGTAACCACTGGATGTAACTCTACAACTGATTAACTTTTGGCGCCAACCTTGCGCCAACTCAGCTGATCTTATAGATACTGTGCTAAAATGTGACGCTTTAGTCGCAGAGAGTCAGTCACAGCACCTACTCTGAGTGCCTGCTGATCGCGTAAGATGTGTTTTTAAAACTTTGCTTTCAACTATTTCAAATAACTCTGCCTCTCTGTTAGCAAAAAAATCTCATGAACCACTGGGAAGATTTTAATGAAACTCTCAGAGTGTAATCAGTGGATGTACAGGTGCTGGTCATAAAATTAGAATATCATGAAAAAGTAGATTGATTTCAGTAATTCCATTTAAAAAGTGAAACTTGTATATTATATTCATACATTACATACAAACTCATATATTTCAAATGTTTATTTC
>NC_051439.1:5703346-5767386 GCF_001649575.2 Kryptolebias marmoratus
AATCATCAAAATTAAACGAAATAAACATTTGAAATATATGAGTTTGTATGTAATGTATGAATATAATATACAAGTTTCACTTTTTAAATGGAATTACTGAAATCAATCTACTTTTTCATGATATTCTAATTTTATGACCAGCACCTGTACATCTACACCCCAATTCAGGATGGTCACCACAGCTGCACACAACACAACACAAAACTGACTAGAAATCAGCCAATTTTACAGATAATAAGATAACATTTGGTGTGCTTGTAGCTGAGCATTGGCCACAACACATACTCTGAGTGCTACACATAGTGCACATTTTTGCTTCAAACTTTGGCATTAACCCAACAGATACACACTAAATACAAACATTTAGAAGATCATTTTCGACACACACACATGCACACACTCCACAGTCCACAGATGTTTTAGCACATCTGAGGGTTTGGGCCAGGATTGACATAAGGTATCTTTGCAAAGAGAGGATTTTATTTAACTTTTTTTTTCCATTTTGGCTGTTTATGGAGCTCATTATAATTGTTATAGTCCCGTTTTATGAAAATGACTTTTAGGAAACAACCTTGAATGGCTCTCACTTTCTTGAAACTGATATTTTTTTTTTCCTCCTGAGCTTCTAGTCGACACTGTAGCGTCCTTATTAGTGGTTTTCTAACTTTCTCTTTCTTTCCTGTTTCTTTCAGATGACCCTTCCCTGCAGTCCACATACGTGTTGATGCCACTCCAGTTACATAACAGATATCATCCTTGAAAATCGATTGCAAAAGGAAGTGACATTGGATTCATGGAGTCACTTGAAACTACTGCAGGGGTGAAAAGCTCCACCGAGGGTCAGAACAGAAATGTTGCACGGAAAAAAGACACGTCAGAGACTAAAAGGAGACCATCGGTCGAATCAGAAAGCAAAGCATGGCACCGACAGCCAGAAGAAACTCAGAGCAAAGACGCGTGTGGTTTCAGTGAAATGTCCGACTCAGGGAAACCTCTGCAACTAGAAGATCAGCTGTCCCAAACCCAGTCCGCTAGCCATCCAGACTACGAGGTGTCTTCATATCCGCTGCAATCCGCGAAGCCCTTTTCTGCTGGAAGACAAAAAGTTTCAGCACAGTCACCGGGACCCGCATCCCAAAGGAAGTGCTCAACTTCACCTGAACAACAGTGCTCCCATCCAGGGACGGAGCAGCTGACAGAGGTGATGTCTAAGGTGGATCCGAAACCGCAAAAACCAGGGAAGTATGTTTGCGATTACTGTGGAAGGGCATGTGCCAAGCCCAGTGTTCTTAAGAAACACATTCGCTCACACACGGGGGAACGGCCCTATCCGTGTGTCCCCTGTGGGTTCTCCTTCAAAACCAAGAGTAACCTGTACAAACACAGAAAGTCCCACGCTCACTCGGTCAAAGCTGGATCAGTGCCATGCTCAGAACTTGGGTCTTACAATGCCAATACCGACCAGGGATCTTTCGAAGGGGAAGGAGAGTTATTCTCTGATGCTGAGCAAAGCACGGACACGGACGAGGACACGCTTAATGACCCACTGCTGCTGCTGGACTCTCCGATGGAGGGATCAGATAACACCGCTGTAAAAGTCCTAAATCTCATTGCTCAGAAAAAGGGAGCCACGTCAATGTCAGCTCAGGATGGTTCATCCCAACCTCAAGAAATCAATACACCTCCCGTCATGGCCGAGGCTAGTCGTGCAATTCAATCGTCCTCGATCAAGCAGAAGCTCGCGCTTCGGCTGTCTGAAAAACGAAGCAGCGACACGGAGCATAATCTGTCCCTCCCGAGTCAATCCAGCAAGGGCAGCACGGACTCCGGGTACTTCTCCCGCTCCGAGAGCTCCGAGCACCAGACCGGCCCCCCAAACACCAACGCAAAGTCCTACCAAGAGATCATGTTCGGAAAATGCTATCGCCCGAGCCCCAAGCAGACCTCCACCTATGTGGCCTGTGCAGAAGCAGACGAACATTCTGGGAAGGGCTCGGAGAAAGGCGTGTCCCGTGTTTTCACTCAAGAAAAGGACACGGTCGAGTCGATCAAAATCAACACGAAAACATTTGCAAGAGAGGAGGTCGAGGAGTCACTGTTAGACGCCAGCTCCGACATGGGGCCTCTGATCAGGAGCAACTCGATGCCGGTGTCCTCGGCGGTGTGTCTGAGTATCCCGCAGGCCCTCCGAGGCAGCCACTCGTTTGACGAAAGAACGAGCACAGGCGGCTCGAGGAGGCTCAAGCGGCAGGGCGCGATCGAACTGTCCGTGCACGACGGTCACACGGACACCGAGGGCCATGGGAAGAGTTCTCCTTCGGGACAGGAAGCGGAGAGCTACTCCTCGACGGCGCCTGGCATGAGCCAGCAGAAGCACGCGATGGAACTGGCGACACGAAAACGCCGCAAAGAGAAGAGAGAAGAAGAGGACCTGGCGGGGCAATACGGGGCCCACCACGAGCTGTGTGAGGACATGTTTGATTCAAGCAAGGACTATGATTTAAAACAAGCTGCAATGGGCATCATGGCTTTAGGGAGAGGACATTTGGACAGGTGTGATATGGATGTGTCGGTGAGCTCGGAAACATCAGGACGAAAAACGTTAGGGAACGTCATTTCAGTGATTCAGCACACAAACTCAATAAACAGGCTTCACTCCGAACAGTCGGAATTGTACAAATGTCACGGGCAGAGATTGGAAACTCTGTCTTCGTTTCAGGCAGCGGAGGCGGGCGAGTCTTTCGAGATGGAATGTGACAGCAGATTAAGGCAGGCCGCTCAGCTGGGGCCCAAACTCGTGCGACAGCCCAACATACAAGTCCCAGAAATCCGGGTCACCGTCGAGCCCGACAGTCCAGAAAAAGCTCCGGAAGTGCAGGCAAAGGAACCGGAGAAGCACACGGAGGAGTTCCAGTGGCCTCAGAGGAGTGAAACTTTAGCACAGTTCCCACCTGAAAAGCTGCCTCCAAAGAAAAAAAGGCTCCGCTTGGCCGAAATCGAGCACTCCTCCGGTGAATCGAGCTTCGAGTCCGCCTGCACCAGTCTCTCGCGCAGCCCGAGTCAGGACAGCAACTTATCTTACAGCTCCACTTTTTCCTTCGACAGGGAGGAGAGCCTAAAATCAGCCTCTCCAGTCAGGCAGGATGAATTTGGCAAGCCGCTGGAGCTTCTAGCTGTGCCAGGGAGTGGGCACTCGCTCTCCCTGCTCCACCAGCGGCAGCAGCATGAAATGAGACGCTCCTCCTCAGAGCAGGCGCCGTGCAACCTGCGCAAAGAGTTCCCCGAGGTCCGCAGCATATCGTTTGACTATGGCAGCCTTTCTCCGACGTCCAAAGTTAGACACGTGGACATTAACTCCGTGAAAGAGAGACGAAGGGGGAACTTGGTGCGACAGGAGTCGCTGAATATGGACGCTGAAGCGACACACGTCCCGTCACAAGTGTTTCCGCCGTACCTCAGCAGCACCGCCCCTCTGTTCACGGCAGCCACTGTTCTGCCCCAGGCTTTGCCAATATTTTCCACGGGGAATACTTTCCCCCAGCTCCCACATCCGAGCCTAGTAGTTCCTGTTAGAATTCAAACTAACGTGCCATCCTTTGGCAGCATCACATACACCTCTTTATCACAGATTTTTGACAATCACTACGACTCTATATCCGCCCTGAAAAGTCAAACTTCACGCTTGTCCAGAAACCTCGATTCTCACAGCGTGTTAGCGCACGCAGTCCCGCCCACAGCGCACACGCTCGACGTGGAAGCCCTGGATTTGTCATCCGCCAAGCTAAAGACGGGCATCCCTCTGTCTCTGACCTCCAGAACCATATCGACCACGAACGCCTCCAGCGGCGGCACGAACAAGCGGATGCTGTCCCCGGCCAGCAGCCTGGACCAGTTCATGGAGGTCAAGCAGCAAAAGCGGGTGAAGGAGGAGAGGATGTTCGGGCAAATCGTCGAGGAGCTGAGCGCCGTGGAGTTGGGGAAATGCCACCTGGGCGAGGAGATGCCGGGCGACCTGCGCAGGACCGTGGCTGCGGAGCTCGCCGAGGTAACGGCCATGGAGAGCAGCTCCTTGGAGGCGAGCGCGCCCGCTCGCTGCGCCGCCGAAACGAAGGAAGCGGTGCGGATGGACGTGGCGGTCTCAGACGCAGAGCATTCCCGGCTCATCGCCCAGTTCCCCAGCCTTCGCACGACGACAGGCGTCAGCTGGTGTTACCTGAACTACACCAAGCCGAGCAGCTCGCCGTTCGCCTCGGTGTACGCCGCCTGGCGCGTCACGCCCCCCAATCCTAACCCCGCCGAGCTGAGCACGAGCGCGGCCCTGGCTCTGCTGCGGTCCAGACAAAGGGGAGATAAGGTCCTATACACCGTGGCCGCCATGTGTCAGCCTGGCACGGGGAAGCTGGTCTCATCCCTCATCCTCTGGAGACAGACCGTGGAGCAGGTGAGAAAATCATCCCATCTGTTTTTAGCGCCGACACAACAAGAAAGAATTTGGGTTATTTAAGTGTGAAGTGTTTTTCAGGACATATTTATTCCCTGCTGCCGAAAGGTAAAGGTGGACAAAAATGGTTTTGCCCATGTCTGTGTGTGTGTGTGTCTGTTAGCAAAATATCTCGTGAACCACTTCATGAATTTTGATGAAACCTGCAGAAAGTAATCATCAGGTGGACATCTGAAACTCATTACCTTTTGGAGTCGACCTGATTCAAGATGGCTGCCACAGCCAACTGACCTCAGAAAACACAAAAAAGGCTATAACTCAGTCAACTTTACAGATATTGACCTTAAATTTAGTGTTGTAGCTGAGGCTGACTCCCAACACATTCTGAGTGCTAACAGATTGCACAAGACCTTTGCTTTAACTTTAGCTCCTATTTGAAGACAACTTTTTCTGTCTGTTAGCAAAGTATTTCACGAACCACTGGATGGATTTTATTGAAACCTTAAAGATATAAACATTGGATGTACCTCTAGAAGTGAATAACTTTTGAAGCTAACCCCATTCAAGATGGCTGCCATAGTCAACTGATTTTAGAAAACACAAGAATGGTTATGATTCAGTCAGTTTTACAAATATTTTGCCAAAATTTGATGTAGGTGGTAGCTCAGAGTCCTTCACAACACATACGTACTCCGAGGCGCTACTAATTGCACACGATTTTTTATCAAAACTTTAGAAATAGCTCTTAGCCAACCTTGTTTGTCTGTTAGCGAAATATCTCATAAGCAACCCAAGAGATTTGAATGAAACTCTCAGAAAGTAATCAATGGATGGACACGTACAGCTGATTAACTTTTGGGGTCAGCTCAATTCAAGATGGCCACCACAGCTATACCACATTAGTCAACACAAAAATGGCTATAACTCAGTCATTTTTACAGATATTAAGCTAAAATTTGTGGTAGTAGCTGAGAGTCACCCACAATACATACTCTGAGCATGGCATCTTTTAATGTTGCATGAAATTGCACATGACGTTGTTTTCAAAGTCAACAAAAGACAATCTTAGTATAAAAGTCTAGCACTGAAAGCAGTGGGCTTTGTGCATTCCCTCAAGGAACTTTTAGATGTTCTGGTGTTTTTTTTTTGTTTTGGTAGCTGAACATTTTGTAACATTTTACAATTTTAAATTGACAAATTGCACCCTTCAGTCGTTTGGCAGACGGTTCTGGAAAGACCATTTGGATGCCCGCTGATTAACTTTGATTCATCATTTATATTGCATTATGTAAAACAGGAGATAAAAATAGACTTAGATTCTACTGTCCAAATATGTGCAAAAAGATGCATATCTTCAGTTCACCGGTGTTAGGGGATATAGGAGGAAATGCTCCGGTATAAAAACCTCACTTTCCTGCCGTGGGTTTTCTTTCCAGCAGCAGCGTAATGCGTGTTTGCAAAGCGTGCTGTGTAATACCACGTGTGACACCTAATATTGGCTGCATCAGCTTACACTGTCGATGTGGTGTCCACTTAAAACGGGTGTTAACATGGCGTGTGTTCATCTGATTCAGTTGCAGAGGAAACTGGAGCCCAAAGAGGTGGACATCGTCTACGGGAAGAAGGTGAAAGACATCAGCTGCAGAGCCAAAACGGCAAAGGAGGAGTGGAAAGAGAGGGAGGCCTCCACAAACCAAACAGTGCCGACGCGGATTAAAATCTTCGAGGGAGGGTCAGTCGAAACATGGATTCTGCGAGTGCACGGCACAGGTTGTCTTCTTTTGTATCGCCTAAAAACTAACAATACAGACGTCCCATTTCGCTTTTTTGCAGCTACAAGTCCAATGAAGACTACGTGTATGTCCGAGGTCGAGGCCGGGGGAAATACATTTGCGAGGAGTGTGGAATCCGCTGTAAGAAGCCGAGCATGCTGAAAAAACACATCCGAACCCACACAGATGTGCGACCGTACATCTGTAGGGTTTGCAACTTTGCTTTCAAAACTAAAGGTGGGTGATTATAAAGATGATCTAATCATGTGATCTGTACGGGCGATGCAGACATTATGACCAGGGGCACAGCTAAGAGGGGGGCAGGTGGGGCAATGGGTCACCTTATGAAGTTGCTAGCCCCCCTGACCAAACAGTTTTATATGCATAATCTGCCTGTTAACACTAGACAGGTTTTACTGAAACTCTCAGAAAGTAGTTATGGGATGTACATCTACAACTGATTACATTTTGGAGTCAACCCAGTTCAAGATGGCACCCCAGCCCAGTGACCTTGGCAAGCACAAAGATAGCTATAAATCAGTAAATTTTACAGATGAGGAGGTAAATTTAGCTGAGAGTTACCCATACTTCAAGAGCTAACAGATCAAGTGACGTTTTTGTTATGTTAGTGACATAATGTTAATTTCAACAAACCAGATAGTAAAGGTAAAATGAGCTAAACAGATGTCAAAAGTAAAATAAGCAGAACAGTAGCTAAAGTTAGCAAAACAGTAGCTAAAGTTAGCAATACAGTTGTTAAAATTTAGCAAAACATGTAAAAATGAATAAAACAGTAACTAAAGTTAGCAAAACTAACAGCAAAACATATACTAAACTGGCAAAATAGTAGCTAAAATTAAAAAAAAATTACAAAAGCAAAAGTTAGCAAAACTAGCTAAAATTAACAAAAGAGATCAAGGTAAGAGGAGTTGAATGGGAGCTAAAAGCTAAAAGAAACAGAACATTAGCTTAAAGTAAAATGTAGCAAAATGGTTGTTAAGAACTACAAGTGACAAAATGGGCGCTAAAAGCAGCAAAAGAGTAGCTAAAATTGGCTAAATGGAAGCCACGAGCTAAAAATAGCAGAGGAAGACAAAAATAGAACAAGTTTGCTGAAGCAGATTTCAAAGAGAACCCTGTTTTGAAAGAAAAAAATGAATTGTTCTCAATGTATTTCTAAGGGGAAATTTGTTTTAAATAAAGTTAAATATTTAGAAAAGTTAGAAAATTCATTGCAAACTAATCCAGATGGAGCTGAACATTTAGATATATGAACGGTTAGCATCGCACAAAGGATGCAGAAGTAATTTGATTGCAAAAACATACTGAAAGAGTATAAACAGACGAGCGACTCAGCGTTCACACATTTATGAATATGACTTTAAAGAGACGGAGTTGAGGAGTGACCGTGCTGCTTTCAGTTAGACATTAACTCGGAGGAAAAAAAAAATCAAAGTCCGCTCATATTAGAAGGCGATTACCAACTTTCAACTTTCCAGTATTTCTCAAATAGCCTACATAAGACAACTTAAACCTCCTGGAATTATGTTACAGACGTTTGGTTTTAGTGTTCCACCCCAAGATTATCAGGGGGCCCCCATCTGGCCACCTCTGGAGGTGCCCCTGCTTATGAGCTCTAGTTTATTCAATAAAAGAACTGAATCTAGCCAAGTCATAAGGGTATATAAGATCATTTCTGTAACTCTGACCTTATCTTTTGAACAACAGGAAACCTGACAAAACATATGAAGTCGAAGGCACACATGAAGAAATGTCTTGAGCTGGGAGTGTCAGTGACGATGGACGACACAGAGATACAAGAACACGGTAAGATAATCAGGTGTACTGACCTGAAGTATTGAAAGCAATATTTGGATGACAAAAATATTCTCTCTGGCTTTTTTGTTGTATAGTTCACATCATTGTGTACTTTATAATTTGGTTTCTTGGCCTTCTTTAATCCTAAAATGACAACAGCATCGACATATTTATGTGTACAAAGCTATATAATAATAACTCAAAGCCCTGATAAAATCTGTAACTGAAGAGTGCAGCGGGACTTGATACTCATACGACCCCAACTTTGAGCATTTGCAGATCTTACAAACTAGATTTTATTCACAGCGGTACATAATAAACATTTCAAATCTTTAAACTAAGAATTTAAAAAAAAAAAAGGTAATTTTGAACTCTATAGCAGCCACGCATCTCCAAAAAAGTTGGGACAGGGGCAACAATAGGCTGTAAAAGTAAGTAGTACGAATAAGAAACAGCTGGAGGAGCATTTTGTAAATAACTAGGTTAATTGGCAACGGTTCAGTCAGAGGACTGGGTATAAAAAGAGCATTTTAGAGAGGCTGAATCTCTAACCAGTCTGTGAAAATGGTGTTCTGTGGAAGAATAGAAATTAGAAAATATTTTGAGAACCATGGACACCACATCCTCTGTACTAAAAAGGAAAGGGACCATAAGGCCTGTTATCAGCACACAGTTCAAAAGTCGGCCTCTCTGATGGTATGGGGGTGCATTAGTGCCTCTGGCATAGGGCAGCTTACACATCTGGAAAGGAACCATCAATGTGGAAAAATATCTACAGGTTTTAGAACATGTGTTCCTGTACAGACAACGATTAAGTCAGGGATTTAGAGATTTGCAAATTTTACAGGCTTTCCAAATGTTTTTGAAATTGGGGTTGTATTTTCTTGATTCTGACTTGTTTTGTTTCTGTGTTTTGATTTTAATTTTAATGTTTCACTTCTTGTAAATTTAAGATGGTGTGCCCAATTTGACCAGGTCTGCCTTGGAAAAAAAAAAAAAGTTAATCTTAAGGGACTTCCTGGTTCAATAAAGGGTAAAAATTGTAGAGCAATGAATAAACTGATCTTTTTGTCTTTTAAAGTGGACAACATTCAACAAGAGTCCAAGGCAGAGGTGGCAGCAGCTACCAAACACCAGTTCTCAGATGCTGAGGACTCAGACGGCATGGATGAGGAAGCTGATGAAATTGACGAAGATGATGAGGAGGACGAGGAGTATGAGGGGGACTCCACACCGAAGTTGCATTCGAGAAGTACGAGTCCCCAGCCGTGTGGGGTTACCTCAGTGTCAGTTACAGCCACCGCTGCCGTCCACGGCTGCTCGCTGAGCACCCTGCCTGAAGACTTCTCCGGTAAACGGCTGGGCCCAGATCACCGAGCCGGCCTCACTGAACACAGAGACAAGTTCGTGGATGAGGACTCCCTGACCATGCTGCCTCTGGACCAGAGCAGCCTCCCCTTCGATCCCTACTCCTCTTGCCTGCTCTCTCCGGGTTGGGAGTCTCCCATCAGGGAGCCGTCCCCGTCGCGCCTGCGTTACCCATCTCCGAGGCGAGAGCTCTCCCCGAGGGGTCGCTCGTCTCCGAGGTGGGACACGTCTCCGCTGAGGCCCGGGTCGCCGAGTTTCAAATCCATCCAGCACCCGTCCCCGGTGTCGATGGAGCACCCCGTGTCCCCCGGGACGGAGCTCGGCGGGAAGCGAGAGTCCTCAGTGAGGGGCAGGCAGAGGGTGGTGCTGAGGGCCGTGTCGCCACGCAGGGGCTCGCACCAACACAAAGGCAGCTGCGACAAAAGCCGACACCAAGCAAAGATGGAGATGTCTCTGCAACAAGGAGCTTTTGAAATGGTAATGTATTTGCAGAACCCTGCAAAGATTCCTTTTAGGCCCTGTTTACACGTGAACAATCTCCTGGAAACATTAGAGACTTTCTAAAGTTGACTGGGGAAAACCCGTCCTCCTTGAATCCGCTGTAGTTTTCATGCCAGGCCACTAGCTGGCGCTGTAGTTTCTGTATTTCAACGACACGAGCATACGCAGACCCTTCAGTCTCACCAGCATCAAAGCAGTTACATAAAAATGGTGACCATACGAACGTTTGTTTGGAGCGACGGTGAGCTCGGGTTGCTGGGTATCACACGCAGTACTCCGCTATCCGCCAGCATTACCGCTGTCGTTTACTCGCAGCAAAAATGTTGATTGCAGACATCTGATCTGTAGCGCGTATGTGCAGTTTCACACCTATTCCAGGCATATTGATTGTCGCCGTGTACACGAGCGGCCGAAGCGCCGCCGAGTTTAAGACTCGAATCGTTTTATGTTGCGAAATGGCGGAGCTGTAGCCATTTTGGTCAAACCTTTAAAATAACGTTACTGAGAGTATGTGTTAGAATGACTCTCACCTATAAGTATACCAAATTTGATCACAATTTCTGCAAAACTGGCTAAATGATAATGTCTTGTGTTGTATTGCTCGTACTACCTGAGAGACGGCGCCAGCAGGAGACAAATTCCTTGGGTTCGTTCCACATTTAGCCATTAAATAGGATTCTAATTCTAATCATTTTTGTGTTGCCTGAAGTCAGTTAGCTGTGGCTGCCATTTTGAATTGAAATCTTAAACATTTTAACAAAGGCTTGCACAGTCTATTAGCACTCCGAGTATATGTTGGGGATGACTTTCAGCTACTACCGTACACAAGTTTAGGTCAGTAGCTGTAAAACTGACTGAGTTGGAGGCCATTTTGTGTTGTTTTTTACCTTCAGCTGGCTGTGGGAAATGTTCAGTTGAGCTGACACTAAAACCTTCTCAGTTGTAAATGTACATCCAAAAGGTAAAAACAAAAACCTTTCAGAAGATTTAACCATTTTCTTATTCAATGTTGCACCCAAAGAAAACATCTGTTACGGTTGTATTTGTGATACAGTATAGAGCAAATTATTTGTCAAACGTGTTCGAAATGCCAGTGTAGTTTAATAGCATGCTAACTTTAGCTTCATGCTAACTTTAGCTTCATGCTAACTTTAGCTTCATGCTAACTTTAGCACCATACTGTTATTTAGTGAAAATCAGCCTGATGTAGGATCAAGTGATCACCACCATTTAATAAAAATGTCAACTGATTGTCTTTGGGAGTCAGTCCAATTAAAAATGGCTGCCACAGCCAGCTGACTTTAGAAAATACAGAAATGGCTCTAACTCTGTCAGATTTACAGATATTAAGCGAATATTTGGTGTGGTAGTAGCTGAGAGTCATCCTCAATATACTCCAAGCGCTTCGCTTTGTGCAAGATTTTTGCTTGGAGCTTTGACATCAACTATTAAAGGCAACTCTGTTTGTCTGTTAGCAAAATATCTCATGAACCGCTGGACAGATTTCAACCAAACTCTCAGAGAGTAATTACTGGATGTACATCTATAAGTGATTAGCTTTCAAAGACAATTCAATTCAAGATGGCTGCCACAGCTAAGTGATCCTAGCAAACACCTAAATGGCTGTAACTCAGTCCAATTTACAGATATTGAGATAAAATTTGATATGTTAGTAGCTGAACGTCATTCCCATCTTATACTCTGAGTGCTATACAGTTTGCCACATCTTTGTTAGCAAAATATCTCATGAACCACTTCATTGAAACTCTCTGAAAGTAATCAGTGGGTGTACATCTACAGCTGACAATCCAACTTAAGATGGCCGCCACAGCTTATTGATCTCATCCGACAGAAAATAGGTATAGCTTTAGTTTCAAGGTTTGACCAAAGCAGATGTAACTTCATTTATTTCTAAATTCGAGATGATTTTAGTTTAAATTTTTGGCATGAAAGGCAACATGCATTCAAGGAAAGCCAGGCCTTTAATTAGTTTTATTAAAATAATCAACTTAGTAATAGAATTTAGAGGAACATTGAAAACATTTCGTTTCATGTTGTTTGTTTCTAACTGATCTGTGCGAAGCGTTGTTGGCGCTGCTAATGCAGGCGCCGATGTTGTTCCAGGATCAAAGGAGCAGCCTGGCCTCGGCACCGCCCCCCCCCGCCGCCGCCGCCGCCGCCGCTCCTCCCCACCAGAACGTCCTCAGCCACCTACCTCTCCACTCCCAGCAGCAGGCCCGCTCCTTGCTCCCCGTCGTCCCCGTCGGGGGGCTCCCGATGACGCACTCGCCGCCCTCCCCCGGCGCCGACGCCAGCCCGACGTCAGCGCAGAGCCCCCAGAGCAGCGACGGCCCGGAGACGGGAGGCGAGGACATCGGAGACCACCATCGGGAGAGCGCCCCCGCCGCCCCTCCTGTTAGAGACAGCAGACAGGAAGAGAGCGTCCAGACCTGCCTGAAAGCCATCGCCTCGCTTAAAATCACCACCGAGCTGCATTAAACTCCTCCGCCGCTGGATTCAGAAGATGTCTCCCCCTCCCCACCTTGCTACACCCTGCAGCCATCCTCACCCCTTTAAGAGTCTTGTCTTTATTCCGTTGGAGGCAATATACTAACTTTTTTGTTTTGGTGAATTAGAACGCCGCTCTTCTCCTCACAGGTTAATGGAACGAGCAGCGGGATGGTTTGCACGGTGAAGAATCAGAAATGGGTGCAGGTGCAATATGGAAAGATAATATGCTAATATGCCTTTTGTCTGAGATATTAGTTTGCGTACAATTGCACAAAATTATATTTATGGATCTTGTACAAACGTCCTTAACATATATATCCTTCGATGCATACGAACAGTGTATTTTACTGTGTGTACTTTGAACATAGACTGTTGTTTATGTAATCATATCAAGGTGTGATGCAGTAGTGCGGTAACTGAAGACTATTTATAAGAAGAAATGTGTGTGTATTCTAAAACGGTCTGACCAAATTTTAAGTAGACGCTTCTTGTGCAGTTTGGTGCTTCTGGTCAAGCAGCAAGAGTCTGTGCCTTTTTTAACTGTTTTGCTTTTCTTCATTTCTTTATTCGCAACAGAAACCATCCGAGTCCTTTTACAGCCACAGTCTCGAAAAAAGGTTGGGCCGTTGTGCAAAGGGTTAATGGAAACAGGGATTTGTAAATCTCATAAAATATTTTATTCACAGCGGAACATTTTAAACATATCAAATGTTTAGGAAATTATTTTAAGAAAAAGAAAATTGGTAATTTTGAATTTGATGGCAGCAGCACATCTCTTTAAGGTTGTTCCAGGTCCATGTTTCCTCTGTGAAGCCTCTCCTCTTCTTCTACCATCAGTCTGTAAACATCCAGGAACTGAGGAGAGCAGCTGCTGGAGGTTTTAGAGGGAATGTTGTCCCATTCTGCTCTGATGGAGGATTCTAGCTGTTCAACAGTCCTGAGTCTTTGCTGGTGAGAGGTCTGGACTGCAGGCAGGTCAGTTCAGCTCCTGGACTCTTCTACTATGAAGCCATGCTGCTGGAATGATGCAGTCTGAGGTTTAACTTTGTCTTCATGAAATATGGAAGGTGTGCTCTGAAAAGATTATGTCTGAAAGGGAGCATTTGTTGTTCTAAAACCTATAGGTCCTTAGTTTGTATTGATGGTGTCTTTCCAGATGTGTAAGCTGCTCATGCCAGAGGCTCTAATGCACCCCCATACCATCAGAGAGGCAGGCTTTTGAACTGTGCGCTCTTAAAGGTCAGATGGTACCTATTCTCTTTAGGACAGAGGAGGTGGCCTTTGTGGTTTCCAAAAAGAATTTGAAATTTCTGTATGAAAGTTTCTGGATGGTGTTCACATCTGGCTTCTTCTTTGCCTGATAGAGCTTTAAGCAGCATTAGTGGATGGTACAGTGAACTGTGTTTACAGGAAGTGTTCCTGAGTCCATGCAGTGATGTCCAGAACAGAATCAGACCTGGTTTTAATGCAGTGGCCCCTGAGGGCCCCGAGATCACAGACATCCAATACTGACTTACAGTCCTTTGAGCTCAGAGATTTCTACAGATTCTTGAAATCTGTTGATGATATTATTAACTGTAGATGATGGGATATTTAAAGTCTCCCCAGGAGAGGAACATTATTCTGAAATTGTTCCACTAGTTTTAGACAGTTTTTTACAGACTGGCGAACCTCTGCCCATCTCTACTCCAGCTGTTTCTTATTCATACTACTTACTTTTTCCACCATTTGCTGCCCCTGTCTCAACTATTTACAGATGTGTTGCTGCCCCCAGTTTCTAAATTACGGTATTATTCCCTTCAAACAGGCTATGCCTTCTGGGTTTAAACATTCGACACGTTTGCTGCGTTCCACTGTGAACAAAACGTGTTGAGAACATTTGCAATTTCTCGTACTTCTGTTTTTATTTTATTTTATTTTTAATCCACATTTCACAAGAACAACCAAACTTTTTTTTCCAGAACTGGGGTTGTATTAAGAAGTGTCTGCGAGAGTTTGCTCAAAGGAGGGCTCTTCTTTTTTTAAAAAAGTTTTTCTTGATTTGTCACTTCTGCCAACCGACGGACGCCGATGGATTTCTGTGAACTGATCTTAAAACAAAACAAAAAAAAACAACAAAAAAAATAAGATTTATGTTGCATTTTTCTTAATGTTGTGGTTTTTATCCTGGTTAAAAATGCATGGGATTTGCTATTGCACAAAAATAGAGGAAGTATTCTGTAATTATGCATACTGCAAGATGTATTTATATATTAGAACATAAGCACTTATTGATACTGGTAAATATTTGACTACTATTTATATGGTATATCTGTATTTATGCAGCAGTTATGCAGTGAGCATTGCTTCGGATCTCATGTCTCCGCTTCGAGAGCTCGTTTTCTTGCGCACACAGAAGTCCAGAAGCATTTACCGCGACGTTTGAGCCATGCACTTTCATCCCTCCATCTTTGACTCGTCCGGTCGGGAGTAGAAAACGCCATTTTTCTCGTTGAGGTTTTTTTTTTTTTTTTGAAACATTCCAGTTGTTTTGTTTGTTTGTTTGGTTGTTTTTTTTTCCATGTCTCTCATTGTGTGAAACGCGACGCACACAAACCTAAGGGGCTACGACGATCACTCGACAACCAAGCGTCACGTTTTCGTGGAAATCTTTACCGGCGACACCCAAAACCATGACGCTGAACGGCACGAGTCGATCGACTACTGCTGTGCTGCAGCTCAAAATGTAACTCTCTCTATGTACATATGTGTATTTCGATGATTTAAACTATTTTTGCAGTGTTGAATTTCAAAGAAAAACAAGTTTTTATGTGAATTATTTCTATCTCCCTAAGAGGTAAAATAACTGCAGACGGGTGAAAATAGCACAGTGTGGATTCAAACCATTATCAGTTTCAGACTGGATTTTAGAATAAAAAAAACAAAACAACTTTGTTCACTCATGTTTACATCAAATTTAAAGGTGCACTGCTTTAAATTTCTTTCCCTTTTCTTTCTTTCGGTGTACGAAGCTTTTTTTTGTGTCATTTGATTTGTATCGCTGCTCATGAAATGTGAAGGGGAAGTAAAAGCCTTGATTTGTTTAGTTTTGAACGTGTTTTCATCTCCACTGAACTGCATTGTGCCTCATGTCTGTAAAAACACACGGAGGACAAATCCTGTTACCTCTCAGCTGTTTTTCTTGTTTTTAGGGGTGTGGGGGGGGGAAGAGAAAAGAAGAAAAAAAAACACCTCAGTAGCCAATCTGTCATTGAGCTGTTTGCTTTGAAACTGGTTCGTCTGGACGGAGTGCCTCTTTTTTCTGCTACGAAGAATTTATTGTTTGGTGCTCTACTTTTTCAGATTAAATTTAGAATTGTTTTCAAAAAGAATATACTTCTCTAACCCGAGGCTCTGTGTTCTGCGGCTCATTTTTGTGGGTTCGACTCGATTCGTGTCGCCCGCCGCCAAAAAGGCAAAGGTGGACGGGAGGTGGGGGGGGATGATGATTTCGCCTGTGTGCATGTCTCTTGTCTGTTAGCGAAATATTTCATGAACCACGAGACAAAACTGGATGAAACTCTCGGAAAGTAATCACTGGATGTATATCTACAACTCATTAACTTTTGGAGTCAACCTGATCCAAGATGGCTGCCAACTGATGATAAAACACACAAAAATGAACTATAACTGAGTAAATTTGACAGATATTTGCAAAAATCCAGTGTGGTAGTAGCTGAGAGTGATCCCCAACTCATTCTGAGTGCTAACAGATCGCACAAGATCTTTGTTTATTTCGAGTCAACTTTCTCCTCATAAGATGATCTCAGTCTAAAACTGGCATGAAAGGAGATGGGCGATATGCATTCCTTCACGGATGCCAGGCCTTTAATTCTGAACAGCTTCCACACAGGAGAAGGCTTTCACACGAAACCATTCACATTTTATCTGCAAGGAGAGATGCTTCACCCTCTGGCGACAGGACAGCTAAACGAGCGCGTCTATAAATAGAGCTCACCTTGTAGACTGCATTCAGCCACATCCAGGAGGAGAAACAACGTTTTCTGTGACAGTACAGGCTGAACGTACGCTGAAATTTACTGAAGCAGCTGAAGCTAAATGCAAAATGCTAGGTAAAGCCAAAAGTAGCAGAATGCTAGGTAAAAACCTAAAGTTTCAAAATGATAGCTAAACGGAACGAAACAGTACCTAAAAGGTAAAAGCAGCAAAACAAACAGCTTTAAGCTAAAAGTCGCCAAACAGTAGTTAGATCCTAAAAGCAGCAAAACACCAGGTAAAAGCTAAAAAAACAAAAATGCTAGGTCAAAATATAAAAGTGCAAATTCATAGTTAAATATAGCAAAACTATCTGAAAGTTAAAAGTAGCAAAGGGCTAGCTAAAAGCAAAAAGAAGCTAAATGCTAGCTAAAACCCTCCAGTTGCAAATTGCTAGCTAAACGGAAACACTATCTAAAAGGTAAAAGTGGCAAAAAGCTAGCTAAAAGTCGCAAAAATCCAGCTGTAAGCTAAAAGTAGCTAAATGGTAGTTAGATCCTAAAAGCAGCAAAACACTAGGTAAAAGCTAAAAACCCAAAATGCTAGGTAAAAATATAAAACTGCAAATTAATAGTTAATTGTAGCAAAAATATCTGAAAGTTAAAAGTAGCAAAGGGCTAGCTAAAAGATAAAAGAAGCTAAATGTTAGCTAAAAACCTAAAGTTGCAAACTGACAGCTGAAAGTAGCAAAAGGTTAGCTAATATTAGGTAGTTAGATGCCAAAAGCAGCAAAATTGTAGCTCAAGGCTAAAACTAGCTAAGACTAGCTAAAAGCTAAAATTAGCATTACAATAGCTAAAAAGTAAAAGAAGCAAAAGGTTGCCAAAAAGCTGAAAACAGAACAACAGCTAAAAGCAGCACAAGAAAACAAAAATGAGAGAGAGCGTTTCAAAGAGAACAGTGTTTTTGAAGAGAATGTATTTCTGTGAGGAACAAACCTGGAAATAATGTTAAATGTTTCGAGAAGTCTAAAGGTTGCACAAATCAAACGTTTTAGCGCCCATCTCCTGAACGAGCTGAACGTTTAGCTCCACGAACAGCTAAAATATTCAGAAGTAGACTGTAGAAACATATGAAAAAAAAAAAAACACAAAACAAACCAGGAAAACAATAGCGGTGCGGGCCTGATAAGAAGAAGTCAGCTCAAAATAAATGTATCACCTTGTTGGATCAAAGCAGCGAAGGCGCCGGATAAAATGGCTGCTCAGCAGAAGAATGGGTGACAGTAAATGTGATTGAAGCATAATGCAGAGTCCTCCCTCTCTGTGCTCAGACTGAGCCCCTCTCCTGGGTTATTTTGAGGTGGTCTTATCACAGCTGTTTGTATTCGTGGCGTCCGAGACCCTCGACACTCTTCCTTTCCTTCCCTCCGGCCCTTGGTCCCGGTAAGACCCTCCTGTGTGCTCCTTACCCTGCTTCTTTGCTTGTATTTACACAGAAATAACAGGACAAAAAAACCCAACAACAATCTTGTCTTTAGGATTTTTCCAAACTTCCTCCTCTTCCCTAACATATTAACAAGCGTTATGTGAATCTGAGAGGCTATTGTTTGCACTGAGACGTTTCTGCATCGTTTGTTAACGTGAGGTGGAGATGTTCCCTGCGTGACAGAGAGAAAAATAATCTGTTTCTAATCTCTAACTGTGTAGTTTTAAGATGTGTGCTTCATACTCTTGGTAAATTTCCATCTGAACATGTGCCTCCTTTCAAAACACCGAGGGGTCACTTATATAACAGATGTTTTCATTTTATTTTTCCCTTTTATTTGATTATAAACTGCAGAACAAAAGCTGTTTTCACTCACATAACCACCGACCCTGACATCAATCGGAGTGAATAAGAAAAATACGAAATAAATAAATAAATGGCGTGCCCATATTAAGAAGTTCCTAAAATAGCTTGTGGCTCTGGAACAGGTGCCTTGTGCTCTGCTTGGGAGAAGCACAGGCAGCGTGAAGGCTGCGCTAATTTTAATGCACCTAAACAGGCTCCGACTGCGAGTCTGTGCAGCTCCAGAGGCACCGAGAGAGACTCTGAGTTCAACCGCAGCCTTTCTGACAGCCACCATTAAAGAAATCTATATTGTTGTGTGTGTTGGTTTTGTTTGTCTGTTAGCAAAATATCTCATGACCCGCTGGATGGCTTCTCAAGAAACTCTCAGAAAGTAATTATTGGATGTACATCTACAACTGATTAACATTTTGAATCCACCAGATTTAGGATGTTCTCGTCAGCTGGTCGACCTCAGCAAACACAAAAACGTCTATAACTCTGACAGTTTTACCAATTTTGAGCTAAAACTTGGTGTGGTAGTAGCTGAGAGTCATTCCTAACAAATACTCTGAGTGCTGACTTGACTGGTTGGGATCTGTGTATAAAAGTGTCATTACCTATTGTAGTCAACCCTGTCTGTCTGTTAGCAAAATATCTCATGAACCACTGAAAAGATTTTACTCAACTTTTCAGAAAGTAACCATTGGATATACGTCTACTACTGATTACCTTTTGGATGTAAACTAATTCAAGATGGCTGCCATAGCCAACTTACTTCAGAAAACACAAAAATCACTATAAGTCAGCCAATTTATTAGATATTGAGCTAAAAATCAGTATGGTAGTAGCTGAGCATCACCCGCAACACATATTTTGAGCACAACACATTGTGCAATGTTTTTGCTTGAAACTTTGGCATTAATTGACAGAATTAGTTTGTCTGTTAGCAAAATATCTCATGAACCACAGGACAGATTTTAATAAACCTTTTAGAAACCAATAATTGGATGGACATCTACACGGGATTAACTTTTTGGAGTCAACGCAATTAAAGATGGCTGCCACAGCTACTCAACCTCAGCTTGCGTAAAAATGGCTGTAGCTCATTGAATTTTACAGATACCGAGCTAAAATTCGATGTGGTAGCAGCTGGCAGTCATTTACAATACATACTCCAAGAGCTAACAGATCAGACAAGATGCTGCTATATTCTCATCTCTCAACATAAGATAATCTTAGTTTAAAAATCTAACATGAGAGGTGGCAGGTGATATGCATTAAGCTTTTAATTGGCAAGTTTCTGTAGTACCTGAGAGTGACAGCATGTGTGCTTTAAAAAGAGAGACGTATTATGTCCCAATTTAAATTTGATGACCTTACGGAGGTACTCCACAGTTATCCTCCCACATATAATACTTGGATCCAAAAGGTTTGGGACATTTATCAAATGGAGCAGATTACAGGTTTGCTACATCTTCAAAAATCTGTTTTTTAGAAATGTTGGGGACCCATTATATCCTTGTTAATTCAGTAAAGCCTGGTGCACGTCTCTGTGACACAGTACATGATGTAAAACTCCCTCTGAAGGCAACGTAGACTGGACTTGTGGCGGCTGTGATTATTTGTCAGTCATTTTTACTTTATTGATTGATGTGGACATCTGCTGTCACACCGTGTCCTTGGAGTGAGCATTTTTAGTTATACACCTTGTGTTCCGTTCATTGTATCGTTCTCTTACATGTTGGAAACAAATAAAGAATAGGTTAAAAAAAAAAGAAAAGTAGAAGAGAAAACAACACATATCTGCTTGAGAAGAATAGTCATGTCTTTAATAATAAAAAAAAAGGAAACAATCCTTTAGAGATGAATCATCCCTCAGCCGGTCGACTGTAAGTCAGGTCGTCTGAGTCATCCTGTTGGTGCTAAAATACTATTTTATGTGTGTCAGTATGCGCTATCTTTGGGATTTTTATTTCACAGATTCGACTACATGGAAACAAAATTGGAACAATCAGAAGCTTAGCATTCACAGACAGCATGTATGTCGCCCAGAGTTTCAGACGCAAACTATGTGACGATGATAACCATTCTGAAAAGAAAAGTTTGTGTTGTGAACGCTAATAAGTTAATATGTAAATGTACCTCCAATGAGCCCTTTGAGTTTCATTAAAATCTATTCAGTGATTTATGAGATATTTTGCCAACAAAACAGACAAATGAACACACACTATTGATTAGGAGCACATAAAAAAGATTCAAATAAAATCTAAATAGGATGTTAAAACTTTTCCATAGTCCTTTACCGTTTTTCTCTACAAAGCCATGATGTAATAATGTGTTCGGAAGAGATGTTGCTCGTTGGTGGTGAAATCCACTGTTTGTTACAAAATTCTCTGCTTTTTACCCCAATATAACCTTGACCTGCTGCCACATAAGTCATATTTAATCCCAAATATGGAAACAAAAAGTTGCAATTGTACCCATTTTTCACCTCTGTGGGGAAATAATCCTTAACCTGCAGTTGTAGGTTACTATTTCTCCCCTATAGGTTGATCATTAGTCTGGTAAAGTGCTAAAAGCAGTTAAATGGGATCAAACTTTTATCAGAGCTGACTACAGAAATCATTATTTAAGAGATGAGATGATTTGTGATAAACACTGAGATATTGTCAACAATATGTAAGATATCAGATTTTATTTTACAAAATACTGAATTCAAGTTCTGTATGTCATAGTTACTATTAATTAAAAACCTAGCATTCCTTGAAGGAATGCATATCACCCGCTGCCGTTACACTAAGATAATCTTACATTGAGAATTAATAGAGTTGCTGCCTTTTTGGTCAACTTTAGAAACATGATTTCACAAGAGCTTGTGGGATGTGTTAGTGCTCTACGTACACTATATAGCCAAAAGTATTCACTCACCCATCCAAATCCTTGAATTCAGGTGTTCCAATCCCTTCCATGGCCACAGGTGTATAAAATCAAGCACCTAGGCGTGCAGACTGATTCTACAAACATTTATAAAAGAATGGGTCGCTCTCAGGAGCTCAGTGAATTCCAGAGTGGTACCTTGATAGGATATCACCTGTGCAATAAGTCCAGTTTGGGAATTTCCTCGCTACTACATATTCCACAGTGGATTGTTGGTGGTATTATAATAAAGTGGAAGAGATTGGAAATGACAGCAACTCAGATATGAAGTGGTAGGCCATGTAAAACCACAGAGTGGGCTCAGAGGATGCTGAGGCTCATAGTGGACAGAGGTCACCAACGTTCTGCAGAGTCAGTAACTGTAGACCTTCAAACTTCATGTGGTCTTCAGATTAGCTCAGGAACAGGGTGTAGGGTCATGGAATGGGTTTCCATGGCTGAGCAGCTGCACCCAAGCCTTAAATCACCAAGTGCAAAGCAGTGTCTGATGCAGTGGAGTAAAACACACCACCACTGGACTCTAGAGCAGTGGAGGCGCGTCCTCTGGAGAGACGATTCACTCTTCTCTGTCTGGTAATCTGATGGATGAGTCGGGGTTTGGCTGCTGTCAGGAGAACAGTTCTTGTCTGACTGCATTGTGCCAAGTGTAAAGTTTGGTGGAGGGAGGATCATGGTGTGGGGTTGCTTTGCAGGAGTTGGGCTTGGACGCTTAGTTTCAGTGAAAGGAACTCTTAATGCTTCAGCATAACAAGACAATTTAGACTATTTCATGCTCCTAACTTTGTGGGGACAGTCTGGGGATGTCCCCTTCCTGTTCCAACATGGCTGCACACCAGGGCACAAAGCAAGGTCCATAAAGACATGGAGGAGTGAGTTTGGTGTGGAAGAACTTGACTGGCCTGCACAGAGTCCTGACTTCAACCTGATAGGACACCTTTGGGATGAATTAGACCAGAGACTGTAAGCCAGGCCTTCTGTCCAACATCAGTGTCTGACCTCACAGACGAGCTTCTGGAAGAATCATCTAAAATTCCCATAAACAATCATTAACCCATGGAAAGCCTTCCCAGAAGAGTTGAAGCTGTTAGAGCTACAAAGGGTGGACCAACCCTATGGATTAAGAATGGGATGTCACTCAAGTTCATATGTGTGTGAAGGGAGATACTTTTGGCAATATAGTGTATTGTCAGTGACCCTCAGCTACTACCACATCAAAATTTAGCTTAGCTTTAGAGTTATGGCTATTTTTGTGGCAAAACATCAACAGCAGTGGGTGATGAAAATAATCAACCTGGCTCTTCATAGAAACAAATTAACTTATTTTTGGGCTCCATCAGAGAGCCGACTGTCGCCCCTGTTGTGTCAGTAGATGTATATGATGGAGGCTTGTCAGGAGAGCAGCCCTGCGCCCGCCGGTCCCGAGGCATCTCCGGTCACGGACGGCCACGTGGACCTGACAGAGGACCTGGGCCAGCAGCTGGAGGACATCATTAGCACCTACCAGGCAGCCCAGATTCCAGCTGAGCCAGATGACTCAGAGGAGGTCACAGCTGCCAAAGAGCCAGACACCCGCAAGGAGCAGAAACTAGAGAAGAAAATGCTCAAAAACCTTGGTGGGTTTTTAAAAATTTTTCCTCAGAGTGTTTTACTGATTTTACTTAAAGTGGGTCTGATTCAGCTCGGTCAGCTACAGTCCAAATCACACTGAAACTGATAGGTCTGTGTGGAGAACGGTGACATGTGTTCGTGCATCCGTTAGGTCAAACAGCACTGATGATGTTTCACGCGGTAACTAGAGATATTTTCTGTGAAAACTCAGTGAGTGCTGATTAACATTGCTGAAATAACCGGTAACTAAATGGTTAAAGTTATATTCCTAAAGCTAAAATCAGCAAAACTGTCGCTAAAAGCTTAAATTAACAAAATGGGAGGTAAAAGCTAAGTTTAGCAAAGCAGTAACCAAAAATCTTTTTTTTGACAAACCCCTTGCCAAAAACCAGAGTCAGTAAAAGCATAACTTAAAGGGAAAATTAGCAAAACCGTAGCTGAAACCTTAAAATGAAAAAACAGGTGCTAAAAGCTGAAATCAGCAAAACTGTAAAAGGGAAACTAAACAGTAGCTAAAAGCTAAAAGTGGCACAAGGAGACTAAAACAGAGCAAGTATTCAGAAACAGAGTTCAGAGGAACTGAAGAGATCTCAATGTGTTTCTATGGGGACAATGATTGTAAATAATGTAAAAAATTTGAAAAAGTATGAAAGTTACAAATATTAAAAGTCATAGCACAGCATTCCTGATCGAGCCGAACATTTTGAGATATGAATGGCTAAAATAGTAGTTCAAGTGTAAAAAAATTGTACAAAAGAAACTAAGAGGAAAACATTTCTGTGACTGCTGAATCAGCATCACCAATAGGTGAGGTTTGACCTGAGATTCTCTGTGGCTGTTCAGGGAAGGAGGCGATGCTGCTGATGCAAAGTCTGAACAAACTCGACAGTCCGGAGCAGAAACTGGAGGCTATCATCAAGAAGCACGCCGAGCTGGTGAGTGGGCGAGCGTGAAGACAGAGAGACCTTCCTGTCCTGAGTAATGCCTCCTGACTCTTGTGGGCCCGTTGCTCTGCAGCTGGAGGAGCATCGCAGTGATCAGAAGCAGATGAAGACCCTGCAGAAGAAGCTGCTCCAGGCGGTGAAGGAGAAGGACCAGCTGCAGAGCGAGCACAGCCGGGCCGTGTTGGCTCGCAGCAAACTGGAGGGGCTCTGCCGAGAGCTGCAAAGGCACAACAAGACTTTAAAGGTACTTCAGCTCAAACGTTACCTGCTGACATGTAGCTGCAGAAATGGGGTTGTATAGCGCTTTATCTAGTCCAAGGACCTCAAAGCGTTTTCCACTACATTCAGTCATCCACACACTGATGGTGGTGAGCTACATTGTAGCCACAGCTGCCCTGGGGCAGGCTCCAGTGAGGCTGGCGTTACACCGGCGCCACCAAACCCTTCAACACTTTAAGGCAGGTGAAGTGTCTTGCCCAAGGACACAACAGATGAGACGGAAGGAGGGTTTGAACCGGCAACCCTCCGGTTACAGGATGAATCCCTACCTCCCAAGCCACCGCTGCCTGTAAACTAAACAAACATGCTGTCAAATTGGAGCCATTTACGGTTATTTGAGCCGGCGACACCGTATGTTTGACTGGGGAAACTAAACAGTAGCTGGTCCTCGAGTGCTTCTATCCTGCAGGTTTTACTTGTTTCTCTGCTCCAACACACCTGATTTGAACCAATGGGTGATTAACAGGCTTCTGCAGAAGATGAAGAGGTCATTTAACCACTGAATCAGGTGTGTTGGAGCAGGGAAACAAGGAAACCATGCAGGATGGTGGCACTCGAGGACCAAGGTTGCCCACCCCTGGGCTAGGTCTAGCATTTCTTAAAGGAGTGCATATCGCCTGCTGCCTTTCATACCAGTTTTGGACTAAGATCCTCTTGTAATGAGTAATGACGGAGCTGTAGCTGTGTTTGGTCAAACTTTGAAAATAACATTAAGCAGGAGATGTCAGATTATGTCTTGTGGATGACTCTAAGCTACCACCGCATCCAGCTTTGGCTCAATATCTGTAAAACCGACTGAGTTACAGTCATTCATGTATTTGCTAAGGTCTGTTACCTGTGGCAAACATCGTGAATTGAGTTGATTTTATAGTTAATTTGTTGTAGAGTTACCTCCATGGATTGTTTTTTCCTGAAGATTCAGTCTGCTCAGATTACGTTTCTGATCAGTCTCAGCTACTACCACGCACAATTTTAGGTCAATATCTGTAAAACTGGCTGAGCTGTAAGTGTGTGTTTTTAAGGTCAGCTGGTATTCTGGTAAAACATGCACACACACACACCAAAACAAACATATTGCCCACATTTGGCTTTCACTGGCGGCCACGTTAAGATGTGATTCAATTCCTGGAATGACCCAAAAATAAAATAACCCAAACCATGCATCTATAAAATTGCAGGAGGAGACCCTGCAGAGGTGCAGAGAGGACGACCTGAAGAGGAAGGAGATCACCACCCACTTCCAGGGGACACTCGGTGAGATCCAGGCCCAAATCGAGGAACACAGCAGCCGCAACACCAAGCTCTGTCAGGAGAACGGCGCTCTGGCGGAGAAACTCAAGGCGCTCATCACACAGTACGACCAGCGAGAGGCGGTAAGGAGCCTGCCCCGCGCTGAGCAGACAGCTTTAGGCCAAACACAGAGAAAAATCAAATCAAATGAAAAAAAAAAAGGTCAATTTGGGTTCTCACTCTCCATGAGTGGGTGTTCTCTGGAAGCGCTGCACTCGTATAAACCCCCACACACATGAATTATTTTCACATTTCTCTCTCTCTCCTGTCTGTTAGACACAGTAGTTCAGCCAGAGCTCCCCGAGCTCATAAATTCCCCTGAATGTCTTCCAGAACCTGGAAAAGGTCTTCAAGCACAGGGACCTGAAGGAGAAGCTGCTGGAGACCAAGCTCACGCAGGCCAACGTGCTCCTGCAGGAGGCCGAGGGGAAGCACAAGCTGGAGAAGGAGCTCGTAAGCCCGAAGCGCCCGAAGAATGCTTTTATGGAGCACATCTGCAGCGAGAGAAAAAGGCTGAACGAGCTGTCTGGAATCTGCTTAAGAAGCTGACGCTGAGTTCAAGACTTTAAAGGAGGAGGGTGTAAAAAAATCTGTTAAATCATTTTAGGAGGTGGACGTGGTAGCGCAGTAGTTCAAAGCAGTAAATAGTTTAGCATAAGAGCCTGAACTGCATGAGGTGGAGGAGAAGGATTTTTAAAGGGGTGTTAAAAAAAAAGGCTAAAAGATGATTAAATCTAATCCTAGTGGCTAACTCCAGTTAATCAGCTAAACTCAGATTACTGAACTGAACTGAACTGTTCAAGTTAAAACAGCCAAAACACAAGCTAAAATCAGAAAAACCATAACTATGAGCTAAAATGATCAAAACTGTAGCTAAAAGCTGAATACAGCAAAACAATAGCTAAAAGCTAAAGTTAGCATAACAGTAGCTAAAACTAGTATTAGCAGCACAGTAGTTAGAAGATAAATGTAGCATGAGTGTCTAAAAGCTATAATGAGTAAAACCACAACTAAAAGCTAAAAGTAGCTAAACAATTGCAATACTTAAATGTAGTAAAATTGTAGCTAAAAGCTAAATATGGCAAAACAATAGCTACAACCTAAACTTTGCGTAACATTAGCTAAAACTAGAATTAGCAACACAGTAGTTAAAAGCTAATTGTAGCAAAACAGTGCCTAAAAGCTAAAATGAGAAAAGCTGTAGCAAAGTTAAAATGAGCAAACGGTAACCGAAAGCTAAAGTTAACAGGATTGTAGCTAAAAGCTAAAAGGAGCTTAGGAAGACAAAGATGGAGCAAGTCTGCTAAAGTAGGTTTCAGAGGATGATGCTTCTAAAGGAACTGAAATATTTCTATGGGGACTTTTTTTAGAAAGTAAAAACGTTACAAATACTAAAAGTCATAAGACACTTTTCCAGATTGACTAAACGTTTCGATATGTGGATGGTTAAAAAAGCAGAAGTAGTTTGAGGTCATAGAGCAGCTGCACTTTCTGTCTCCATAACAAAGAGAAAACCCCCCAAAACTTAATAAAACCCTAACTGTGATTTTTAGAGAAACAATAAAAGATATTAAAAAGATAAATCAATTGGTGACAGTTTAATGTCTTGTGACTCATTTAAAGCTACTCATTGCAAAGACATGAATTCATAAAGAATGAAACAAATTCCACACAATGTTGACAGATGTGTCCCTAAATTAAAAATTTTAAAAATAAATAATTGTGACCAGATTCCAACTATAACATCTTTATCTATGGAAAGACATGAAGGGACTAAAAATAGGTCAAGCGTTAAACTCTTTGATCTGAAAGAAGTTTCTCTAAAGCTGTGTGTTTCAATGTCTTTACATCGCTTGATTTTTAATTCAGCCAAGTGCTTTGTTTACATTGAGTGTGGACCTGCATTTTAGAATTGCAGAACAATAAATCAGGGAAAACTACAGGACTAAACTCATTCAAATTGCACCCTTAGTTTGCATCGATTACCCTAAAGTTTCCAGGCGGTATTAGGCTGAAGTTGTCAACTTTCAAAGAGCGGTTTTAGAAGGTTTTGAAGAGATCTCCTTTAATTCTGATAAAAGCATAAATTTGACATAAAGTAAAATATATTGAAAAGCATAAAAGTTACAAATATCAAAACTCAAAGCATGCATCTCCTGAATGAGCTGAATGTTTTGGTACATGAATGGTTAAAGTAGCTGAAAGTATGCTGACGCAGTTAGACGCCGAACACCGTATGGATGAAACTCAGTGGTGTGAGGATTAAAACAGCTCTCATCGTTTTCATGAAACGTGTCAATGTCCCACAGCTGCTCAAGCAGACGGCCGAGTATAAAGTCCAGCTGAAGATCCTGAGGGAGCAAGAAGGCGATATGAGGAGCCAGGTAGGGTATCGAGTGGTCACGGGCGACAGCTTTCCTTCCGCTGTGGAGATGCACGCATAAAGTCGCTTGCCTCTTCTCCTCAGCTCGACATGTACTCCCAGAAGTTCGATGAAATCCAAGGCACGATGTCAAAGAGCAACAGCGTCTACAGCGGCTTCAAGCAGGACATGGACAAAGTAAGGCCCTCACTGAAAATGAACTCTCAGCTTTAAAAGGTCAGAAATAAAAGGAGAGATTTGGCGCCTAAAAAAGCAAAAAACTTTACTGCGCTTTTTTCAGAATGCATCCTGCACGTTTTATTTATTTTTATTTTTGTTGTTGTTTTTCAGATGGCAAAGAAAATGAAAAAGCTGGAAAAAGACTGCCAGTCGTGGAAGGCTCGCTTCGACGCCTGCAACAAGAGTCTCATTGAGATGGTGACAGATGTAAGTCCTTACAGCCCACACAGAAGGAGCCGCTATTCCTGCCCGCTGTCGAAGGCAAAAGGGCGATAGTGTTCTTGCCCATGTCTGTGTGTGTGTCTGTCTGGTAGCAAAATCGCCCGTGAACCAGAGGATGGAGTTTATTGAACTCTGAGGACGTAACCACTGGATGTACATCTACAACTGAATAACTTTGTAAAACATCCTGTTTCAAGATGGCCGCCACAACAAGGCCGTTTTAGCAAACAGAATTTATTTATAGCAAAATTTATGTAATTCAGCCAGTTTTACAGATATTAACCTAAAATTTGATGCGGTAGCTGAGAATCCCCCCAACACATACTCTGAACACTCACTGATGCTTGTAGTTTGTTTGTAAAACTTAGCCAATAACTTTTACAACCAACTCTGTCTGTCTGTTAGCAAAATATCTCATGAACTACTGGATGAATTTTAATGAAACTTTTGAAACGTAACCATTGGGTTGACTCCTGCAGCAGATTAACTTTTGGAGACGGCCCAACTCAAGATGGCCGCCACAGCCAGCTGACCTTAGAAAAAACAAAAATGGCTGTAACTCAGTCAGTTTCTAGTATTGAGCTGAAACTTGGTGTGGTAGTTGCAGAGCATTGTCCCCAACGTATACTTTGAGCACAACACATGTGCAAGTTTTTTTCATTAAAACCTTGGCGTTAACTCTTGGTGTTTGCCTGTTAGCAAAAATTGTGACAGATATGTCCCATTTGTTCACTTTCTTCACAGAAAGCAGTCAAGGAAAAGGAATTTGAGCTCCTCACCACCAAGAACCAGAAACTTGAGAGTCTGTGCAGGGCTTTGCAAGAGGAAAGGAAGAGCCTACATGAGAAGGCACAGGGAGTTCAACCGGACACGCCGGGAGAAACACCGAAGGCCGAAACCGAGACGCAGGAGGCTCCCAAAGATCTGAGAGAGGAGGACCCGGTTCAGAACACTGCACCTCCTGCTCCTGCTGTCGGACCGACGCCGCTAACTGACAAACTGGCGAAGCTGAAAGCTGAGCAGGCCCTCCTGAAGGAGCTCGCCGGCTCTTTCACAATCTCTCACGTTGCGCCTACAGAGGCGGCGAGCCAATCACACAGACTCTCTGAGGTCATCCAGGAGAAGCACACGGGGGAGAGGAAACACGACGACGTCCGTGAGGATGGATTTCAAGAACAGAAGGAAACGGAAATGGAGTCAGTTGATTAATGCTGAAACCACCGTGACAAGCAATGCCGCACATGCACGATTTCTAGAAATAAAACAAAAAGAAAATGCTGTCTTTGTGTGTCTTATCCTCACACCGTATAAACACCACAGAGGTTCTTATTTTTACTTTACAACAGTCTGATCTTTTTGGGTACTTCCAAGTTCGTAAATTTCTTAAATCCAAAGTTTCCTTCATGCCACTACGTTCTTCCAGCGTTCCTTGGGAGTGATTATTATGTTCCAAAAAAAAAATCTGACAGGGCAACAATTTTTCTATACAACGCCATTTTCAACAAAGTTGTTCAAAACATAAATAAAATCAGAATGAAATGATCTGCACATCTCATACACCCATATTTTATTCCTAATTAAATATAGTAAACGAATGTTGACATTAAGAAATTGTACCATTTAGATAAGGTAGATAAGGTAATTCTGAATTTGATGGCAGCAGCACATCAAAAAGTTGGGACAGGGGCAACAAAAGGCTGTAAAAGTAATTGATACAGATAACAGCTGAAGAAGCTGCAGTAGATGTGGATTGACTAAAATATACCCAGATTTTACTGACGTTTGAGGCAGATTTTTTGAGTCTTCTAATCTTACTCATACGCTTTGGTCAGACCCAAGACTGGAAGAACTGAATAACCAATTTTAGACTAACTTCTAATATAATGAGACAAAAAAAAACCCAATTCAATGATTGGGATAGTCGATAATAGTATAAACTTATTTACGTTTAAAGGCCTAGCATTCCTTGAAGAAATGCACATCGCCCACCAAATTTCATGCCATTGTTTAAAAAAAAAAATCAAAAAATCACCTCATGATGAAAAGGGGTCACAGTTATGTAGCCATTTTGGTCAAACTTTGCAAATAATATAAACAATCTCAGGAGATCTTGTGAGACCATACGAGATGTGGTGGCGCTCAGAGGATGTATTGGGGATGACTATTTGCTCGCGACGCACCAAAAGTTATTCTGCCCGAAACACATTTTTGAAAACATGAATGTTACCAGTGACCCAAACGTAGCTGCCGCTATCCAAGAATATTTTGAGAGAGGACATGCATATGAGGTGATGCTGGACATGCTTTTTGGTTTAAAAGCCAAACGGCAACATCGTCCAATCAGCGATGCCTCATGTTTCCCACTGGTAGCTGCTTCTTTCGGTAGGTTAATGTCGTTGTGTTTATTAAGATTTCATTGTGGTTTTAATTTGATGTGGTTTGCACTTCAGGGCCACGGCATAGTTGTGCTCTGGACCGCATAGTTGGCTGTTTTCTGTGGTCTCCACTGAGAAGCTGCATTTCTCTTTAACAGATTGCAGATACACAAGTAAGAAGAAAATGGCTGACTGGGCCTTCTTGTGTCAAAATACACCAAACTTTTGTTAAAAAAAAAAAAAGGCAAAACTTTGCTGGACTGTGCCGACAAGGGGAGCCAGGAAGCTAGGCAGCCTTTTGCGGGTCCAGACAAGTGAAAGCCTAAAAATAGACAGCGGACAAAGTGTTCTGCACTTGGTGGTAATTTCTGGTGGCGGTCTGAGCGTTGTAAACAGGAGGCCCGTCAATCACTCTACATAACGCACAGACCGTTACACACTAACTACATGCACTCTGTGTCGAACAGGTTCCCGTCAGGAATTCATCAGGCTGAAAATTCAAACGGAGCTAAAAACACTCATTCCTGGGTTTGATTGAAGCCGGTGTAGCTTTGTGGAACAGGTCAGCTATAACTGTGGGGTTTAGATTTTGTTTCACTGCAGCTGTTAAAATACCTGCAGCCCACATTTATCAATCCGATGGACAGAATTCAGCTCTGGAATCTCCTGTGTTCCTAAAGTTTGATAGCATGTCTGTTTAGGATCATTATTATGATGAGAATTGAGCTGTAGCCATTTTGGTCAAACCTTGACCACAGCATTATGTACGATCTCACCTGATATTGCAAGATCGCGCAATCTATTAGTGGAACAAGTGATTAAACAAGTGATTAAACAAGTGGACCTAATAAAACACACGACAGATCCGGACCCCTGGTAACATTTTATCTGGCCTCCATGATAACATTTAAATATTATTAAATCTGGAACCTCCATTTTGGGACAGATTGAGTCTCTACTGCTTCTCAGTTTGTTTAGTGAAGCCTTCTTGTCACAGTTACTTTGAAGCTAAGAAAATAAAGTTTAAATTTCTCAGTGACAACAACAGCGAACATGAAATGGGACCGATCAGACTGTTGTTGATACTCTTGCAGCCAACAAAAGATGGCGGGTGTCTGACTTGAGTTGCAGTGCATCCAGGTGACAGCAGGTCTGCTTTAATGTATATTGCCTTTTTTAATATATTCTTCTTGTTTCAACGTTAAATGTTTGTAGCTGTATGATCAGAGTTTTGTTTTAAGATGTTATAATAGAGATAAATTCATAAGAAGTCATAAAAAAATGAATGATAATGATGTCTTTTTTAAAGTTTGATCCATTTTTCTTTGTTTATTAAATGATGTTTGTTCTAAACCCTGGATTTAGATGTATTACATCTAAATCCAGGGTTAATTTATGTATTGTTTTCAACAAGTATTGATCAGGATTGGCCCCCAGTAGGACCAAGTTTTTAATTTTGCCCCCCTCGTGTCACAAAGTTTGACAACGCTGTAATAAAATGTTCTTCTTTTCTCATCATAAGTTGAATCTTAGTTGAAAACTCTATTCTGGGAGATATGACGCTGTGAAACGTTTGCCACTGACTGGAACAAAAACACAGAACAAATGTGATTAATTTGACCCTCATCTGTGTGTAAACAGAGACGATAGATTCCTGATGATTCCCTGTGATAGAAGAGGCATGTTTGATTAAAACCTATAAAACCAGTGTTTCTGTGGTTGGTGCTCGGGTCCAAAAACTTCCGTTTGAATTTAAATCCAAACAAAAAGCCTCAGCTATTCAAACATCTTTTCTGTATAATTCAACATTCAGACAACAATACTTTTGATTGTTCTATTTACTGCATATCTACCACAGGCTTGTTTTTGTCAAAGCTTTTGTTCTGATGCAGATTCACCCTAAAAAACTTGGGAGCAGCCAACAAAAGCTGTCCCATATACATAGAGCTGAATGAATGGGAAGACACGTAAATTGTGCAGAAAATGACTGGTATGCATGAGGAGCTGGATCAGCTGGAGCGTAAATATCTGTGTCGCTGTGCGAAGAAATTTCTAATATAAAAAAAACAACATTTCAGATAATCGCACACCATTAGGAAGACGTGATGTCTTCGAGGCATTTTTCTGCATCAAAACAAATGTTGCACTTGAAGTCATGGGAATGATGAGAAATTATTGTTTAATGTTCCTTTGTCTTTCTCTGTCCGACTTATTACCAGTTTGCCTGTTTGCCTCATTTACCAAAGCGCCACTGACCTGTGAAATGAGGGCAGGGGGTCGCAGGGGGCTCACAGAGGGGGCGAAGATGAGGGGAAATCATTTGAACAACCTACCACAGCGGATGAGTTGAAATCGAACAGTGTGAAGGTTGAAGGAGGACTGCTCTGTCACTCTGTTTTCTCCCCGTCTACCTTTCAGAAGAAAAAGTCACTGGTTGAGGCGAAGCTTTGAGGCTGAAAGATGTCGGACGAGGAGGAACGGGAGAAATTAGCTAAAGTCATCAGACAGTGGAACAGCAGCAGACTGGACCTGTTTGAAATGAGCCAACCTGATGAGGTGAGTCCTCAGCCAACGCCAACACTTCCCGTGACGTGGGATTTGATCCATATAAGGAATATTCTGCTTTTCCCCAATGCTTCAGTTCTGTTAATGCACCTTGAAATGCAAAGCCTCATTATTTCATGTCAGTTTTTTTTATTTATTTCATTTAAACTGATTAATCACTGCTCTGTTTTTCAACTTCAGGTCACTGGATGTTACTTTTACACCTAGAATAAATAGAAGTAGAAGATATCTGAAGAAATGTTGAAGGGTATCAAGGCAGCTCAGGCCAAACATTTCAACACAGCTTTGCAGTAATCTAAGCTCAGAAAACAAAAATAACAGTTTATCCGTTTTGATGCATTGAGTGTAGAAGAAAAGCTGCTGCCAGTGGCTCATTATGGTCACCATGGTAACCACAAGTTGCACCAGGAAAAACTATATAAATATGTGTGTGTGTGTGTGTGCGCGCGTCTGTCAGAACATTAAACTACTGGATGAATTTCAATAAATTTGCAGAAAGTAATCATTTGATGTATATTTACATCTGCTTAACTTTTTGGATTTTAACGAAACCTTCAGGAGATAATCATTAGATAAACATCTACAACTGATTAACCTTTTAAAGTCAATCCAGTTCAAGATGGCCGACACAGCTAAGTGACATTAGGTAAAACAAAAATGGCTACAACTCAGACAGCCTTATAGATATAAAGCTAATGGGCGGGTGATAGGCATTCCTTAAGTGCTAGGTTTCTAAAATGACACACACAGCACTTGAGTGAAGCAGCTTTAAAAGAGAACAATGTTTTTAAAAGGAATTGCAGATCTCAGTGTGGTAGCTCGGTGGTCAGTGTTGTGGTTTCGTAATCCTGAGGCTGCAGATTTAAGACCAGGCTGCATCAAGAAGGTCATCCGGTGTAAAACGAACGTCAAATATTTTGTCCGACATTCGCTGGCTGTGGCCACCCCTGAAGGAAGGAGCAGCTGACAGCAAAACAACAACAGATCTCTGTGTTTTTCTATGGGGAACGAATATTTTGAAATGTGCCAAAGTTCCACAAAACCTAAAGCCCTAGCAAGAATATTCTGACTGAGATGCACATTTTGACATTTGAATAGTTAAAACAGCACACAGTAGAGGTAGTTACATGTCAAAAATGTACAAAAATAAACAAAAAGTTAAGAGAAACAGGATCATGATGCTGAATTCACACTAAAACACGCAGAACATGCGATCCTTTAAAGACTCCCACCTTTTTTTTTCCACAGAAGCTGGAGTTTCATGGTGTGATTCGCTTCTACTTTGAGGATGACATAAAGGGAAATGTGGCCACAAAGTGTCTGCGTGTTTCCAGCAGCTCTCCAAGCCGAGAGATTGTTGAAACGCTGTCAGAGAAATTCAGGCCTGACATGAAAATGCTGTCGACTAATTATTCTCTTCATGAAATCCACACAGATAAAGGTAAGATCTTCATTCCACAAATTATTCTTGGAGTACGGTTGTGATCATGGACATGGAACATGCGAGTGGATCAAATGTTTATCGAGTGCTGGCGAGACAACGACCCATTCTCTGTCAGATGATTCAGCAACTGCCTGATAACACAATCACTTATGCCCTCCTGGCGCCCGTTCTTTATTTTCCAGCTTTTTGCAAATCAGATAATTTATAGAGACTTCACTGGTCTGCATGTGGACCAAATTAGGGCCAAACTGGATCGGATTTAGAACAAAAAAAAACACTATGTGAACGCTGACTGAACGACTTTGCTGAAATTTGTTGAAGAAGGTAAACATGAATTGTTAAAGCAGAAAATAAAAAAATGGCAAAACAGTATTTAAAAGCCTATTGTAGCAGAAAGGTAGCTACAAGGTACAAAAAAGAACCAAAATGATAGCTAAAAGCTAAATGTAAGTGTGCTGAAGCAGACTTCAAAGAGAACAAGTTTTTTTTCAGGAATTTAACATATTTAATAGGGAATTTTATTTTAAACAATGTTAAATATTTTTAAAAGTATTAAAAAATAAGTTGTAGCACACTTTTCCCAATGATGCTGAATGCTTTGATACATAAATTTGTAAAATATCACAAAACATGCAAAAGTATTTTCAGTCTAAAACACTTACAAATAAAAACTAAAACAGGAAAACAATAATGTAAATGCTTCACACTGTTAGTCCAGCTGTCCTGTTCTTGTATCAAACAACATCAGTGGTTACAGCCAAGCTAATGGGTTTGTGGTTGGAGATAATTCAGTAATAATCTGTGCTTATTTATTTATTCTGATTGTGGAAGCAGAACGTAAGTTGGAACAAGATGAGAAACCTTTGATTGTCCAATTAAGCTGGAAATCAGACAGCCGAGGAGGACGCTTTGTGCTGAAGAAAGACCAGGACAGTTTGGAGGTGAGCCTCAAACTTTAAACACCGAATTTAACTAATTTAAAAGAACAACCACATGCTGTCTGACAGGCAGCAAGAGTGCAGTTTTACTAAACTTTCCCATATGATCACACATGAAATCTGCTTCGTTCATCTGCCTGAAAAAGGAAAGCTGTCTGGAGAGAGAGAAAGGAGGCGTTCTTCAAACCTTTAAGAGGACACTGTCGAGGAAAGGAAAGAAAGCGGCAGGCCTCACACAGGGGGCAGAGAACGGGTAAAATCTGCACTGCCCACAGCTGCCAGTCCCAAAGCCAGGGTGTTGAACGCTCAGAATGAAACCCTCTCCTTTCACATCGGTTTCAGATCGGCTGAAGAGTTGCTGAACGTTACCAGCCTGCGTTTGTCCAACTTCAGCACTCGGAGACACTCCAAAGGAAACGAACGGCAACAGAGCCAGACTCTGGAGGGTGGGTAAAATGAAACCATACAATGAGGAGTGTGAGACACATGTAGGCACATATTAACTGCAGCATTTTACTTGTTATCACCCACCGCTTTTTACAGATATTGAGCCAAAATTTGGTGTGCTAGTAGCTTAGAGTGATCCCTGACTGATACTCTGAGTGGTAACTGATTGCACTAGATCTGTGTTTAAAACGTTCCCATTGACTATTGCAATCAGCTTTGTTTGTTAGCGGAATATCTCATAAACCACTGAACTAACTTTTGAACTCAACCCAATTTAAAATGGCTGACACAGCCAACTGATATTAGAAAACAGTAATGGTTCTAACTCAGTCGATTTTACAGATATTGACCTGAAATTTGGCGTGGTAGTAGCTGAGCATTGTTCCCAACACATACTTCAGTCGCAACACATTGTAAACATATTTGCTAAAAAACTTGGCATCAACTTTTGGAGCTAATGCAAAATATCTGGCAACCCACAGATTTCAGTTAAACTCTCAGAAATTTCAGCTAATTGGTTATACCTCAACCAGTTTTACAGATAGTGAGCTAAAATTTGGCATGGTAGTAGCTGACAGACCTTCTCAACACATAGCATAAGCACTAACAAATCATGCAGAATATCATCATCATCATTAGATTTTGCATAACGTTTTTTTTCAGGTTTGACCAAAGTGGCTGCCATTCCATCGTTTTTCAACATAAAGATGATTTTAGTCTAGAATTTCAACACAAAAGGTGGCGGGTGATATGCATTTCTTTAAAGCCTTCAGTTCGTTTGAAAGTTTAAGCTTTAAATTACACTGCAAGTTAAGTTTTAAAAGCTGTGGTTTCTGTGTTTGTGTCGTTTAGATTTTTCAAAGCAGCCTGGATTACCAGTCAGAGTTCAGATCAGTGATAATGGTGAGCGTGAAATAAAAACATGCTTCATTGTCATCATATGATTCTTTAAATAATTTGATTTATTTATTTTAAGTTATGATCCCTGCTGGTTAAAAGCTCATTGTCTTTCTGCCCCCTGCTGGTGCATTTTATCTTTTTTTTAATGTTTCAGCTGAGGAGGCCTTCCTGTCAGCGGTCATAAATTACACCAACAGCTCCACAGTTCATTTCAAGCTCTCACCTGCGTACATCCTTTACGCTGCGAGCCGGTTTGTTCTGCTTCGCCATCACAGCCGAGGCTCTCAGTCCTCTGGAAGCGCACACACTGTCGCGTCTATCACAAACAAAATGGTGGCCATGACAAGGAACGTGATCCAGGCAAGTTTATGAACACTTTTCAATGCAGCTACAGCCCAACATTTTGATGTTTGAACTGTAAAGGAAGTGGTAAAGAGAACCAAGACAGAGGCTCAATTTGGTCACCATGGTAACCACACACCTGTGTCTGTCACTCCCTGACCGCCAAGTTAATGAGAGGCAGACAGAAAAGTAAGCCTCAAACAAACACTCACTGTATGAGAACTGTAAGTCAGATCTTAAAAATTCCTGAACTGTGAGCGGCAGAAGGCCGATGGTGACACGTGTGAAGTTTTGTTTTCACAGTGTTTTATGTAGAACATATGACAAGATATAAATTTACAGTTTTGAAAAGAATTATGAGCTAAAATATAATTGAATCTGCGGAAACGTGGCTGTTCACTCTTTGCATTCTGGGGGATTTGAGAGAAAAGCAATAAGTCCTATTGGAGTGAAAAAGACACTGGGTGACAAAATTTAATTTGTACATTTACCACAAGGAGTTGCGGTAGTAAGAAGAGTTTGTTTGTAAAAGATCAGGAAATTTTAGACAATCTGTGTGACGTCATCATCAGTCAGTTGAACGTTCCCTGTAAAAATCTGTAAAATTCCTCAAACTTAAACTACAATTGTGTAAAAACCATAAAAGATATAAAAATGCCAATTCACACATATAAAGTCCAACTTTCTCTGACCCGATTGAACTCTGAATGATATTTCTACTTTGATGTGTGTCCGGGATAAAAAGCTCCAAAGTTGGTTGCATATTCTCTCAAAATTGCATTGACCTCCATTTTTTTTCCCCTCACAGTAAATTTTGTTTAAGTTGCGCGACGTACCACGACCAAAAGTCATAGCACACCAGTCCTGATCTCGCTGCATGATTTGATGTGTAGTTTGCACATTTCATTTGATAGTTTTTTTTAAATACCTGCTCTTCACAGGCACATTTACAAATGTTTTTAAAGTTTAATGTGTTTAATCTGCAGAGACAGCAGACAATCGCGGGGGCTCTTGCCTTCTGGATGGCCAACTCGTCTGAGCTGCTGAACTTCCTCAAACACGATGAAGATCTCCGCCCGCTCACACAGCAGAGTCAGCTGGACCTTTCCCACCTGGTGCAAAAAGCCTACAGGTACAGATCACACACCAGCACTTTGCATTATATTGCTGAATTAAGCAAAGCCTTGCTTAAGAATGTTACTCCAAAAGCTACATTTGGTCAGAATTAACAATGTTTTCACAGATGTGTAAATTAAACATGAAAGAGCAGAAATTACTAAAATAAGGAGTTTTGGTATTAAATAAAATGCAGGTAATAAAGCATAAAGGTAGATATTTCCCTCTCTAGTATCGCCACTTGATGGTAGCTTTGGTTTATCATTAAACTTGTTTTTTGACATACTGTGACATACTATTCTACTACCTCAGGTTCAAGCTGCACCATCTTTTCATTCAATAAATTTGAGAAGTTGAACATTTAATGGGTGATGGTCTCTTCTGTTTATCATCAGTTGTCCTCTTGTGTCCACGTCCAGGGAGGTTGTCTCCAGTCCTGTGGACCTTAACCTTCTGAATAATCTGAGCAGCTGTAGTCACAGGAACATCCAGCTGCTTGGAGATGGTCTTATAGTCTTTACCTTTAACATGATGTCAATAATTGTCTTTCTAAGCTCCTGAGACAACTCTGTCCTCAGCTTTCTGTGCTCCATGTTCAGTGTGTTACACACCATGATACCAAACAGCACAGTGACTACCTGTCACCTTTTAAACAGACAGACTGACTGATTACAAGACTGAAGACACCTGTGATAAAACTACACACTTTAGTTTAACCTGTCCCTGTGGGAAAATTAGTTTCAGGGCTTCCTAATGGTACCATCCCTTTTATCAAGGTCAGTTTCTTTATTTTATTTTTTTTTTGTTTTAACTTTGTTGAAACAAGTTTTAAAACCAATGACTGATTTTTTTTTTGTCAAACTTCAAGATTTCTTTCCTTTTATTTTTTATTTTTATTTTTGTCAGTTTCAAGTTATGAAAAGGGTACAAGCACATTTATCCACTTGTGTATCCGTTTTACAAACCTGAGACTTGTTACCAGGCAAAAAGAGTCAAAAAATAAAACAAAAAATAGATGTAATAAAAGTAACACTTCTCGAAGGAATGCATGTGCATGCCAAAGGTTTAAACAAATATCTCGTGCAGTCTGTAAGCATTAATAAAGTCAGGGATGACTGAGACACTGCAACAAATTTT
Source organism: Kryptolebias marmoratus (assembly GCF_001649575.2). Lineage (NCBI taxonomy): Eukaryota > Metazoa > Chordata > Actinopteri > Cyprinodontiformes > Rivulidae > Kryptolebias > Kryptolebias marmoratus. The sequence continues at coordinate 5,742,712 of NC_051439.1, forward strand.
AGCTCAACATCTATTAAAAAGTTATATTCAATTTTTGGTTGCTAAGGTTGGTTAGCTGAAGTGGCCATCTTGAATTGGGTTGTTGATCCAATAATTACTTCATGAAGGTTTCATTAAAATCTGCCCAGTAGTTGATGAGAAAAAGACGCACACACACACACACACACACACAGGCAGTGATATGATCATCTACTTTCTGGCACTGGGCAATAAGAAATGTTGTTCAGTCCTACACAAAAAGGGACACCTGGTCATTTGATTTGTGCTGAAAGCAAGCCAGATGGCTCGGAGCTCTTTGTCATTTTAACAAAAAACATTCAAATTCTGATTCATCAGCCCTGAAGACAGTTTCCAGTTTTGTCTCATTTAAGCGTAAATGTTGTAGGAACCAGAAAGGACATTTGTACAATGAATTATTCATTCTTTTAAGCTCTTTAACGACTTTCCTGCAATTTTAAAAAGGCTGTATAGAGATAATGTCTTTGTCTGTGTCTGTAGTGTTAGCAAAATAGCTCATGGACCACAGCGCAGATTTTTAGAGGAAACTCTCAGGAAGTATTCCTTGGATGTTCATCTACAAGTGATCAACTTTTGGAATCATTCCAATTTCAGATGGCTGCCACAGCTAATCAACTTTAGCAAACACAAAAAATGGCCATATTTAGCCAGTTTGGTGTGGTAGTAGCTGAGAATCCTTCACGACACATTCTCTGAGCACTAATGCATCTTGTGGGATCTCATAATATCACATGGGATCGCGCATAACAAAATTTAGAAGGTTTGATCAAAATGGCTAAAACTTAGTTTAGATTTTTGACATGAAAGGTGGCAGGAGATATACATACCTTCAAGGCGTGCTAAGCCTTTATTTCCATCTTAGCTCAGACCTACCATATAATGTTTCATTTTTATGTTTTATTCCTCAAAGCCTCCTGCTTCGGTGCCAACAGAATGAGCTGAGAAAACATTTACCGATTTTTCTGATTGATCCTGAGCAGCACGGCGCACTGCCAGCTGGTATAGGTACAGATTTAATTATTTATTACAGATATGGACTAAAACGAATAAAATGTTTCACTTTAAACACAATTCCTGCAAAAGATCTATAGTTGTCTTCTGTGTCACTGGTTACTTTTAGCTGGCATTTTACCAATTTTTAAAATACCATTTTGCACTTTTTAGTTTTCAGCTAGTGTTTTGTCTTTTAGCTAGCAATTTAGCTCCTTTTAGCTTCTTTTTTGTGTTTTGCTCCTTTTAATTTGTTCTTTGTTGTTTTTGCTTTTGCATTTAGCTAGGGTATTTTAACCTTTTTGCTTTTAGCTAGTGTTTTCCTCTTTTTAATGTGTATTTTTCTCCTTTTAGCTTTTACGTCTGCTTTTTTTTAGCTTGCATTTTGCTCCTTTTAGCTAGCATTTTTACAACTTTTTCCTGTTAATTTACATTTTTCTCCCTGTAGCTAGTATTTTTTCCCCTTTAGTTTTTAGCTGGCATTTTGCTACGTCTAAATCTTGTTTTGTTCTTTTGAATTTTTAGCTGGTGTTTTTATTTCTTTTATTTTCTTTTTCATTTTAGTTTGCAGTCTGTTTCTTTTAGCTTTAACTACTCAGTTTCAACTTCTTCAGCAAATTTCTTCAAAGTCATTTAGCGTTCAGCATTCAAACTGCAGTTTTGCAGAAAGTGCAGACTCTCTTGTTTAAAGTCTGACTTCAAAATAATAATAATAATAATAATAATAAAAAAGGTCTGTAGCTGTGTTTTGTCTCGCTGGTTGCAGAGATGGTGCTGAACACCTTGATGAACGCCATGTCGCTGTTTCGCCGCTGTCGGGTCAACCCGGCCCTCACCATCCAGCTCTTCTCTCAGCTCTTTCACTTCATCAGCGCCTGGCTTTTTAACCAGCTCATGAAGCCAGAAGCCACCGCTCCAGGCCTACGCTCCCACTACTGGGGATCTGCCCTGCGCCGGAGGCTGGCGCCCATCGAAGCCTGGGCGGAGAGGCAGGGCCTGGAGCTGGCTGCTGACTGCCACCTGGGACACATCATACAGGTCTGTCTGCCTGCAAACAAAGAAGAAGAAAACAACTCAACAAACAACAACAAAAAAAGGCTTAGACTCGAGTTTTGTTATGAACCAGATGAGTCATTTAAACCACTAAGGTGTTAAACTTGAATTAAGAGCTCTTAGTTCTTATCTCTGTGTGATAATGCAGCTCTGAAATCTCAGCTTTCATTTACAGCGCACAAGAACATGTCTCTTTCTGATGCAAGATGTTAAAATAGTCCTGCCTGGCTGTTTCTAGGCAACCACCCTTCTGACCATGAACAAGTACTCGACGCAGGACGCCAAGGACATCCGGAGCACCTGTTTCAAGTTGAACTCGCTGCAGTTGCGGGTGTTGTTGGCTGGCTACCTCTATGCAACCAATGAGCCTCACATCCCTCCTGTGAGCACTTTTAATCCTCCTCCTCGTGCAATAAAGTTTTTTTTTTTTTCATATCACAACGGGATTTTAATCGTCTTATGTCCATTTTGGCACTGTAAGACTTGAGCTCAAAGTTTGCAGTGAGAGTTTGTTACAGAAGCTTCAGGCGCAGAACATGAGCTCAGCTGTATTGATTTAACAGCATGAATAATTTACAATAATGAATATGATCCTGAATAATACATGAAGAATAGTGAAATGGGTTGTCATATTACTCTATTGATTCTGAGTGAACCACTGCTCATATATTTTAATAGTAGGGTACAAATATTACTAGGGCTGCCTATAGCAGGCCACTGTTGATTAAACCTCTGCTCTTTTGCACACTGTTTGTTGTGTTTGTTGCTCTTTTTCTCAGCCGACTAGCATCATTGTTACTCCTGCAACTAATGTCAATCAAATCATCCTATTGGCAGGATTTGATTGACGCTGTGGTAGGAGCTGCTGGGGCCTCGGACCTGAGTCAGAGTGAGGGACAGGACATCCAGCTGGAGGAGAGTCTCGATCTGCCCCTGCCTTTCCTGCTGCCGGAGGGAGGGTACTCCTGTGACACCGTGAGAGGCATCCCTCAAGGGTTTCAAGAGTTTTTGGAGCCAATATGTCAGAAAGGTAGGAGGTTTTTGCTCTCATATGTTAATGATGACCTCCATATTACCATATTATCTTCCTGCTGCAGGTCTCTGTTCTTTGACACGTCACCCGAAATCCAAAGGCGACTGGACTGTGTACTTCAGTGAATTAGCACATACTGAGGAGGACACATACTTGGTAAAGACAGCGAATTATAGTTGGGGGTTCCAGATGGGTTGAAATGATGATTTACCATGAAGTTACCTTTTTTTTGTTTTTTTTCTTCAGCAGGAAATACAAAGACAGCCAGAGATTGAGACCATCTCTCTGCACAAACCTCTGAACAGCGGGATGGGAATTAGCATTGTAGCTGCTAAGGTAATATGTTGCATCTGTTCAAACGTGGAAACTCTCAGCACCAACTAGAACTACAACATTTCTGAAGAGGTTTTGGAGGATGCCAACGCAGCTTCTGTCTAAAAATCCAACATAACTTTGTAGTAATCTAAGAACAAATGACTATAGTTTGATGTATGAACTGTATAAAAGAGTAAAGAGAACCAAGAAATATTAAATTTGTGGCCAATTAACCTTAAACCTGTGTCTGTCACTCTCTGACTGCCAAGTTCAGTAAAGGCAGACAGAAACAGCTTGATAAAAGGCAGAAGACTCTGATGGTCACACATGGGAATTTTTATGTTTCTGCAGTGTTTTATGCAGGAGATATGATAAGTTAAAAGACCCTTCACTTACAGTTTTGAGAAGAAAATTTTGAGCGTAAATAAAATTGAAGCTTGGGTGTGCACTGTCTGCATCCTGGGGGCATTTGATAACAAACTGACTGTCCAATAACAGTGAAGACAAACTGGGTAAAAGGAGACTGTTGAACAGCTAGAATCCTCCATCAGAGCAGAATGGGACAACATTCCCTCTAAAACCTCCAGCAGCTGCTCTCCTCAGTTCCTGGATGTTTACAGACTGATGTTAGAAGAAGAGGAGAGGCTTCACAGAGGAAACATGGACCTGGAACAACCTTAAAGAGATGTGCTGCTGCCATCAAATTCAAAATTACCTTATTTTTTCCAGAATTATTTCCAAATTCCAAAAAAAACATTTTATATGTTTACTCTGTTCCCTTGTGAAACAATTCCTAAGATAGAGCGTGACATTTTGTGGAAAGAAATCTGTAAACAATAAAATCATCAAACTTAAACTGTGATTGTGTAAAAACTGATATAAGATGTGAAAATGGCAGTTCAGACAAAATCTCACTTGGTGTTTAATTTGCATCTTTTCTGTCAAAGCTGCTTAATGAAACAGGACAGCAGTAAGGCTGCTTCAGAGTCTATGCTTTGGTCCCCTTAATGACCAGCCTTCCTGTTATTTTGCACAGGGAGCAGGCCAGGAGAACGTTGGGATCTATATTAAATCTGTTGTCAGGGGAGGACCGGCTGAAATGGTGAGATCATGACCCACTTTTGGTTCAGATAGTGTTGTTTTTTTATGTTTTTACATAAGAAGAGTTTTAGCTCAATGATGTGCATTCACTGTGTGTAGAGTGGGAGGCTGGCAGCAGGAGATCAGCTGCTCAGTGCGGATGGTCAAAGTCTGCTTGGACTCAGCCAAGAAAGGTGACTACATGACATCATGACTATCACCCACGCTTTTTTGGCGATAATATCTTTGCCCGTGTCTGTGTGTGTATGTGCGTTCATCTTGTCTGTACCATCCATATATTCAGTGATAAATAAGCATTGGATGTACACTAAAACAGCCAAATGACCTTAGCAAACACAAAAATGGCTATAACTCAGTGAATGTTTTAGATTTCAAGCTAAAATTGGGTGTGGTGTGATATACTCAAAGCGCTAACATATAATGAGACTGTGCATAATGTTAGTTCAAGGTCTGACCAAAACAGCTACAACCTGTGATGGACTGACACCCCACCTGTCCCCGCCTCTCGTGCATCCTGAGAATAAATATCAGTTGGGCAGGCACCGGCCTAAATCTCTGAATCTCCACCACACCTTTATTTGATATAAATTCATAGGCTGAATACATTCAAAAGCCTCACTCCCACTGAACAGCAAACACACAGAGGAGCATAGAGGCATTTAGAGATTTAGAGTAGATCTTTGCAAATGTATCCCCCCCTCTCTTTGTTTTGTTGCCTCATAACATTGAGTTTTATTATTTTTTGTTTTTATTATATGAAAAGCACTCCAGATTAACAAGGTTAAATAGATGAAAAAAAAACCCAAACCTTTTGATAAATAATCCTAAAAATTATAAAACTAAAAAATGGTGTGTGCATATGTATTCACCCCTTTTGCTTTAAACCACCATTATGTGCAGAAGCCACATAAGCAGATACTAGATTCACTAATCAAGGAGGAAAATAGGCCTCTAATGTTTTATATCTCCCCTCTGTCTTTAATTTTCTGTGCTCTGTTCGTATTTGGTCCGGCTGGTTCAAACTGCTTGATTGATAATTTATCTTCTAATTTTAGTCTTAAAAATAGATTTTCAAATTATTAAAATCTTGCAAAACCCTGGGCATCCTCTGCATGAGACTATTACACAACAGTAGAGTGTCTTCACCAGACCGCTACAGGAGATCCTTCCTCCCAACAGCCATCAGCATCTACAACAACTCTTTGAAGAATCTTGAGTAACATGAGTTATACCAGCATTTAACTTCCCTCTGGGATCAATAAAGTATTTTTGAATTGAATTAAACTGAAATAGAAATTCCCTGTTGGTTGCAGCAGATTATGCTGCAAGATGTTTCTGCGTTTGATAAGACCGCGTGAGGTCTAGTGTTAGTAGATGATGTATCAATGAGCTAAAACCAGCAGAATGTGTCTGGTTTTAGAAGGGCAAGCCTGCCCTGATAAACTGGCCACACCAGAGAATGGAGATGGACACCAGCTCCCTGTGACACTGCATGGAAAGGCAGGTCAAGAGAATGGATGGATGACAGATGATCTTAGTCTAAAACTCTGGCATGAAAGATGATGAGCGATGTGCATGCCTTCAAGTAATGCTAGCCCTTTAATTTTTAATGTCTTTGAACATAAAAATGTGCTTCAGTTTAAATCCGATATTCATTTCAGGACACCGTAAAAACTCCACCTGTACTTTCCCAGTCAATCGTGACGTAGCGTTCCTAACCTTCTGGATCCTACTTTGCTTTTAGGGCAGCAGCAGTCATGACGCAGACCGGCCCTGTTGTGACCTTACAGGTTGCAAAGTCTGGAGCGAGCTATCATGGTCTCGAGGCTCTGCTGAATGACAGCACTCCGGGTCAGAACCTAATAAAACATCAGGACCTGTTTTTTTTTTTTTTTAACCCTGTCTGCCTCGTACCACCCTATAGTTAAAATCTAATTTTCCCATCAGGCGATGAAGACCACCCTAAAGAAGCTTCTATGCCGCCCTGCGTTGTGGACCTCTGCCCCTCAGGGAGGCTCCTCGGAGGCAGCAGGAGCAAGAAAGAGCAGATAATGCAGAGAAACAGGCAACTTTACCGCTCCAACCCCAACATGACCGGTGAGTGAACTTGTGTTTGTGTAACCTTTAGCTGCTGGGCACACGCAGTGTCTGAAATACATTTAATGCACGAGGGTGAGCGAATAAAACAGCTCCGGCACTATTTTCTGCTCGTTCCAGCAGACTTTGGCCTGCAGGGAGGAGAGGAATCGGCTGACCCTGACGTGAAAAGAAACATCGCTACGTCTATTTCCAGCATCAACCTTTGCACCGATGTAAGATTTTTATACATTTATTAAATATTCTTTCATCTGACATTTTACGACGATGACCCCACAGTCAGATAATAGAAAGAGAATCAGGAATTGATGAAAGTTTGATTTGATTAAACTTTGATTTTACAATGGGCTGCAAAAGTGTTCACCCCCTTGGTGTCCTTTCTATTTTTTTGCTTTAGAACCTGATATTTTATGAGTTATGAACCAATGCACAAATAAATTAAAGATAAATTAAAGGTCTAGCATTCTTTCAAGGAATGCATATCACCCAGCTAATTTCATGTTTGTGTTTTAGACTAACATTGTCTCATGTTAAGAAAGGGAATTGTAGCTGTTTTGGTCAAACCTTGAAAATAACGTTATATTGCTCCATCAGTTCTCCCTTTAACTCTGACCAGTTTCCCAGTCCCTGCTGATAAAAAAAATTATCCCCACAGCATGCTGCTGCCACCACCATGCTTCACTATAGGGATCTTGTTCTCAGCAAGATAGGAGATGTTGGGTAAAATTGTTTCTCTATATGCTCCAAGTCTCCTTTGTGAAACATTTGTTGATGATAACAAAAAAAAGGGTTTGTAAGCGAAAGACACAAATCTATCAAACACCGAAAATGTCGATTAGCTGCTGCTTCGTAAATGTTAGAGATTTGATGTCACATGGGGAGTAATCTTTTTTTTTCTTCTTCTTCTTTTAAATAAGACATTTCAGAGAGAGTACTTGACACTTCCAAACCCTAAATCCAGGGACAGAGTTGAATCTGAACTGAGCCGACCACAGCAAACCTTCAAAGCGTCGTTGAGTCCTTCTCATGGCCAGAGTTCCTGTTACAGAACCTTAATGGTACGTTCTAATGTGATTCTGGAGCAATTGGGTTTATACTGATGCAGATTAATTTGATTGTATCCTTCTGTTAAAGAAAGAAAAAAAAAACACTTTGGTCACAGAAATAAAACTGACAAAAATGTTTAAAAATTTATTGAAAATCACTCATTGCTTTTGAATGTTGGTTTAACAGAATTGTTTTAAAAACAAACTAATTAAGCTGATCGTGACAAAAGGATTGTACTCCAAGAACAGATTGAAATATTTTGCCCGCAGAGACATGTTAAACTAAGTTGTGTCCTGTAATCAGTTAGTCTGTCTGTTTGAAGGCTGACAGGTAGTCACAGGGCTGTTTGGTATCATGGTGTGTAACACACTGAACATGGAGCACAGGAAGCTGAGGACAGAGTTGTCTCAGGAGCTTAGAAAGACAATTATTGACATCATGTTAAAGGTAAAGACTATAAGACCATCTCCAAGCAGCTGGATGTTCCTGAGACTACAGCTGCTCAGATTATTCAGAAGGTTAAGGTCCACAGGACTGGAGACAACCTCCCTGGACGTGGACACAAGAGGACAACTGATGATAAACAGAAGAGACGGATAATATGATCGATAACCAAAGAGCCCAGAACAACTTCCTAAGAGATCAGAGGTGAACTCCAAGGTCAAAGTTCATCAGAGTCAGATCAGACCATCAGTCTGTTTGAGACAAAGTGGACTTAATGGAAGACGACCGAGGAGGACACCAAATCATAAGAAGACAGACTGGACTAATAAATATGTATTGAGAAGCAACAAAGCTTCTGGGAGAATGTCCTTTGGACAGATGAGACAAAACTGGAGCTTTTTGACAACACGTCCCATCAGCTCTGTGTTCACAGAACCAAACCTGAAACAAAGAAAAGAACCCTGAACCTACAGGGGAACATGGAGGAGGCTCGGTTCTGTTCTGCTTCTGACACAGGGGGTCCTAAATCTGTTCAGGGTCCAATGAAATCTCAAGACTTATCAAGGCCTTCTGGAGTAAACTGTGCTGCTCAGAGTCAGAAAGCTTGGTCTCTGTCTCAGGTCATGGCTCCTCCAACAGGATAATGACCCAAAACACAACTAAAAACACCAAGAATGGCTCAGAACCAAACATTGGACCGTTCTGAAAGTGGCCTCTGAGCCCTGATCTAAATCCTGCTGAACATCTGTGGAAGGAGCTGAAACATGCAGTCCTTCGTCAGTTTTGAGTCATTTCAGAGATTTTTGTGGGTTTTTCTTTTTTTAACAAAAGGATACAAACAAATTAATCCACATCCTTATATCTTTAAATTGTGTAGCATTAAATAATACAAGCTTGTGCAAATACAGCAAGATAAATTCAACTGACTCCTCTGTCTTTTCCTGTTTCAGCGTCAGGCTCTCTCACAAGAGAGTTTGTGCGTGGACAGTGGAGGACCCCTGCTGGACAAAAGGCAGAGCACACGGGAACAAAGGGACCAAATTTCATCCTCCCCGATTCGCTCAAGTGTTTCTACACACAACATCTGCTCCGATCACAGCTCTCCTTTGAAACAACAGCAGGGCAGCCATAAAAGCACTGCTGGTGCCTGGAGAACCCCCTTTTCACAGCAGTCCACGCCTTCAGCCCGGCCGATATGCATCGACATCCCTCTAACCAGAGCTGTGAGCGCACAGTCGAATCCTCTGCTCAGCACCTTCCAGCAGAGCTCTTTGGTAGCGGTGAAGAGGAGCCAAGCTCTGAAAACCAAGCAGAGCCCTCAAAGTCCCATTTACGCGAGTCCTATATCTGCAACCAAGAAGCAACCTCGGCCTCCGGTTCCGTGGCAGCAGCAAAGACCAAGCACCTGTGGAGGCCGAGCAGAAAAGCCCCAAGTGAGCGTCACTCCAGCAAAACACGTTTCCTTCCAAGAACCGCCCTCCAAGCCGAAGACCGCAGGTCCCGTAAAGCAGAGAGACCGCCGGGAGCTGCGTGACCCCTGGAGGAGGGAGGCCCAGGAGAAACTGCGGGAGCAGGGGAGGCTTCAGGCCGTGGAGCTCCTGCAGAAGGAGGTGCAGCTACTCCAGGCCAAAGCCGAGCGAACGGCGGCGGAGAACGAGCAACTCGGGAGGCTCAGCCTGGAGTGGCGGTTCCAGATGAGGCTGCAGGAAGTTCAGAAGAGGGGAGAGGAAGAGGAGGAGGACGAGGACTGGGACACGATGGTGACCCTGCAGCAGCTTGGAGACACAACGCCAAAAGCCGAGGTCGGCCAGGGAACCAAACTGACATGAACACTAAATTGTGTTTTTGGTTTTAAAAGTTGTCAACCTAAATCACATTTAAAGATGTTTTAAAAATATTAAACTTTAATTATTATTTTCCATGTTTAGAACAATGGATGCTGTGGTGGAAATAACTGGGAACAGAAAGAAGAAAAGCAGACAGGGAGTCATTTCTCCCACAAGGAAGACAAAGGTACAATAGGAATAAAATATATTTTTACTGTCAGCTTCATTTATTGAAATTAAAGACAGAATTCAAGCTAGAGTTTCAGACTTTTGTCACCTTAAAATGAGAAGGTAGCTGTTTTCATCAAACCCTGTAAATGATGTCATGGAAGATCTCACAGGATGTGTTAGCACAAGCCTCAGAGTGTGTGTTATGAATGACTCTCAGCTACTGCCACACCAAGTCTTAGCCCAATATATTTTTTGGTTTATTTTCGGACAGAAAAAGGAGCAAACGAACTGAAGCAGGACGACTACGTGACGCAGACAGAGTGAGTTTACATTTTCACACAAACAGCTTCATAATTAAACTGAAATCAAGAAAGTATTTCTGCAGCTTCCCTGGCATGAATATTTAATGACAGAAATGTGCCAAAACAGACGTGCAAAAAGAGGAAAGTAATTATTTTATTTTAAAAGTGCTAGAAAAGTGTCCCTGAGTAAACCACACACCATAAACGTATTTTAAAGACAACGCAGGTCGCTGTCTCTGTTAATGAGACGATACAAGTCTTTCGGTTGTATTTTCGCAGAAACCCGGAGGAGAGAATCAAGCGAGCGTCGGCTCCTGAAAAGCTTCCCTTCGGGGAGCGTCGGCGCCTCTTTACCCTTGCATCGAGTGCATAAAAGACAAGAATGACACGAGTTTAAAAAAAAAGAAGAAGAAATACAACAGTTTGGCTGTAAAATGACAAGACGCAGTACCATGTAGAAGGCAGAGTGCATGCTCAATCAGGCTAAATTCTTTCTACACAGGTGTCGGTATTTTAAAACTATTCTCTTTTCCCCACATTTTTGTGATATATAATTAATGTATATTCAAGTTTTTTCCAACATTTGTCTTTATGTATTGTTGACAGTTCAACAAAGTGATAAAAACCTTTCTAGCCTTAGATTATTTGGTGTAATAATAAGTTTTTTCTTATCTGTTTATCATTAAAGTAATAGAGGATATGAAGGTTTTGCTGTAGTTTGGAAACCCAAACAAGCATCTAATCTGTTGTTATTGTTGTTGCGTCTGTCACGCTCAGGCTCGTAAGTTAGAGGTGGGTCTATGACATTAACTTTTTCCAAAAGGCTGTGTTTAGGTGATCTACATGAAAATGCAAGGCTGGTGTTTCAGGATTTTCTCTCGCTGAAACAGTGTTTCGAAAAATACAGTTCAGGGGCTCCTAAAAAGCTGTTTCTAAAACAATAAACGTATTCACAAAATGCTGCTCCGGTGTGGACATAGCCTTAGATATGTTAACATTTCAAAAAAGTATTTTGATTTACTATCTATCTGAACACAGCTTTTTATCTATATATCTTTCTAAAATGATAAAAAATAAGGTACAATTTTTGGAGTAATTGAGGCACAACGTATTTAAGTTTAATTACTGTTTTCTAACAGCACGAGCAGAACTGATCCTTTTCAGCAGTTATAAAACTTATTTAGTGCGCTGATAAAACTGAATCACTGCCTTCTCTTGCTCGTGAGTTTCGATGGAACCGGGTCGTATTTGGCGGATCTCTTTAATGGCGTCGATGCCGGGAATCTTCCTCTTCTTCACCAGGTAGCAGGCCAGCATGGTCCCCGTTCTTCCATGGCCATGCATGCAGTGAACCGCCACACCCTGACGACAAACGAGACAAGGTTTGTTTAAACTTTGTAACACAGCACACACCCAGGATTGTCTGTTAAGACGGGTGTTTGTGCTTGTTGCGCACAGAGCTGAAACGGGGTCGGGTTTTAGTCATCACCTGCCGCAAGAGGAGATAATGTTTCAGCTTGTGTCTGCGGGTGTGCTTTTATTGGTCTGTAGTGTTAGCAAAATATCTCACAAACAAACTGAACCATTTTATTTTTTTAAACACTCAGAAAGTAATCACTGGGCATACATCTACAACTGATTAATGTCTGGAGTCAATTGGCCACAGCCAATCAGCTCAGATACTGAGCTAAACAGACGGTGTGGTAGTAGTTAAGAGTTACCCCAATGCATCCTCCGAGTGCTACCAGATCAGCAACATAATGTCAAATACAAGGTTTGAGCAACATGGCTATATCTTATTCATGACATGATTTTAGCTTAATGAATGCATTTCATTAAGGAATAATAGGTTATTAATTTGTTTGAATTTTTGACTGTTAATCCCAAAAACAAGTTGTTTTTTTGCCATCTTGCAGTCTGTTACAACAAACATTCACACTGTGAGACAGTGAAGGTGACTCAGAAAGACTTAAATAAAATCAGACGCTCCTAACAACAGACTAAGCCCAAAACAAACTTCGACGCTGACAAAGTCAAAGTTACATAATCCGTGATGTCAGCGAGGCCGTACCTCTCCCTTGGCGTTGGCGTCCTCCACCACCGAGAGAAATCTGTCGATCTGAGTTGGTGAAGGAGGAGTGAAGTCTTCGATCTTAATGTGGTGAAGCTGCAGCTCTGGACACGAGTCGTGGTGAGGCGGTTTCCTCTCGCACAGGCAAACGAGGTGCTTGATTCCACTTTCTACCAGATACCGGTACTCACACGGCATCCTGGGCATGGCCAGTCCAGCCAGTTTACCCGGCTCCACCCAGGAGAAGTTGTGTGGAGGAGAGGAGGCCATGAGTCTGAGGAGAGAGAGAGAGGTTTAGATCAGATTTGTTTTTCCTGCGGCGCAAACACACATTTAATAAAAACCTTGGTGGTATAGCAAAGTTACACTGCTGTATCTCCAGCAAATAAGACAGGTAATAAACTTGTTTATTTAGTCGTTGCCTAAATGACCGATGAGCTGAAAAGTTTCAAAACAGAAGAAATGATTCTGACAGTTCTGAACCAGAAGTCAGAAAACATACATCCCATTACATCTAATTACATTTAAAAGTGTTAAAATTCCTTAAAGGAATGCATATCACACGCCACCTATCATGACAAACTTTTAAACCAAGATCATTTTGTTGGTCACACTTTGAAAATGACATTAGATGAGATCTGTCAGCACTCAGAGAATGTGATGTGAGTCTACCACACCAAATTACAGCTTAATATTTATAAAACCGGATGAGTTATAGTGATTGTTGCATTTCATAGAGTCAGTTGGTTGTGGTGGTTATCTTGAATTGGGTTGGCTCCAATCATAGCATTCTGAGAGTTTTATTAAAATGTATCTACTGGTTCATAAAAAACATTATGGTTCCACTCAGACATCTTTTACAGGGAAGGCCTGAAAAAAACAATGTAAAACATCAGAGTGCATCCATAATAACAGCATGGCTTCAAAGTAGAAGAGTCCAGGAGCTACAATGGTCTGCCTGGTTTGATGTTTGATGGTTCAGGAAACATGAAAATTCAGTAAAGACTCAGGACTGTTGACCAGCTAGAATCCTCCGTCAGACCAGAATGGGACAACATTCCCTTTAAAACCTCCAGCAGCTGCTCTCCTCAGGTCCAGGATGTTTACAGACTGATGGTAAAAGAAGAGGAGAGGCTTCACAGAGGAAAACATGGACCTAGAACAACCTTAAAGAGATGTGTTGCTGCCATCAAATTCAAAATCAACTTTTTTTATTTTCCATTTTTTGTAGTTAAAACATTTGATATATTTACCATGTTCCACTGTGAATAAAATATGGTATTATAACAGGAAAATATTATGTATTTAACACAACGTCCCACTGTTTTCTGAATTCGGGTTGTAGTTCTATCTTGTAAACATACCAGTAATAAAGGTCAACACCTTATTATAGATCTTTAAATATCACAATGCCACAAACTATATTTTATGTAGTATTTATATAACACCTAATGAGTTTTGCGACTCTGCACAAATTTTATTTAGTTGAAAAAGGAGCAGAAATAGGTCTTTGGATTACAAAGATTGCAGACCTCCTGGCAATTTAGAAATACCCCCAATTGACTCAATCTCGCGAGATTATCGTTTGCATAACGTCAATATAACGGGATTAGGTGGTTCATTCAACTGACTTTAATCTGCTTTTATCATATCCATATTTTAAACCTTTTCCGCGTTTCTTTGTGAACACAACAGGCTGAGGTAGACAGTCCAGTGGCTCACTGTGACATGAATTTAGAAGTAATATAAAATAAAAAAACAAGAAACAGGCTAACCCGTCTTTACTGAAGCGGGTTAGAAAAACAATGCTAGCAGCTAGCATTAGCTTTGTACTACACAGCACAACCAGCTGACCTTACAGAACTTTAAAAGAATAGAGTCAGACCAGTGTTTCTTGTTAGTATAATGAAGACATTTAATGTCAAAGGAACCCGGCTACTTCACTTCATGAATTACACAGAATTACTTACAGTTTTTTGTAAGGAAAGGACGAACCGCTCCGCTTCGATCTGCTCCTGCTGCTAACTGAGCTAAAGGCTACGACCCCTCCACGGGTTGCTCGTAAACTAGAGATCACAGTGAAGTCTAACCACGCGAATGGGTTACATAATTGACTTTACAACGACAGGCGGGGCAGTACCGGCCCATCTACAGGATAATAGTTGTCATAATTAATCAGGTGTCCGTTCAAAGTCTACTCCGCCTCTCACAGTGACTGAGCACGGAGAAGCGGGTAAAGAAAATGGGTGGATGGACGTTTCAGCCTGGTGGAGCACAGTATCATGAGAAGTAATATATGGAACTGAGGTGGCCTACTGTGTGATCTGTTATATCCGTTTTTGGCCCTAATAATTTATTAATTGTCCTGCTTTTAGGATACATTCAAATAATCCCCAACTATAGTCAGATTATATACTAGTCGTTTCACTGATGCCCTGTATGTCAGGATGGCCGAGCGGTCTAAGGCGCTGCGTTCAGGTCGCAGTCTCCCCTGGAGGCGTGGGTTCGAATCCCACTTCTGACAAATGTTTTTTTTTCTTCTATTTTTTAATGTATGGATATGCTTTTGTTAAATTTTCAAATTTGCCCTAATTCATTTTAGTGCCAGTTCTTACTGAACACGGACAAACAGACGGTTTATTTTCCTTCTTGAATTAAAGGGTTTTTCCTCGGGGTCAGGTGATCACACAGACAGCAGTACACAAACTGAGGTTGTTGAAAGAGCTATCTACAACAGGTGAGATATTGACTGTTCATAACTTTTACACAGAACCCTACTTTAAAGAAAATTACAAACGAAGGATTTGTGACATCTACTTTTCAGTCTACATTTTTTAAGTATAACCTCAATTCCAAAAAAGTTGAGACATTGTGGAAAATTTATTAAATTTACTGGCCTTTTCTTTTTTTCAAAATTAGGAATGAGCAAGAACTCCACTTTGCTAAAAGAATAAAAATAGACTCCATCTGCCTTGGATGTTCACCTTTTCAGAACCCTAACAATAAAAGTCCAGTCTGTGTACTGAAACCAAACAAACATGAAAATACATAAAGGAGTTCGGTTTTATTACAGTATTGATAATCTGTTTCTCTTGTATGTCTGTAAAAATATTAACAATACAGTTCAGTCTGTTCCAAAATCCACAGGACAGAAACATTAAGTCTGTTTATTAGTGACGGCTGATTTATTTTTATCAGTTTGTCTTAATGCTTCCTTTTTCACTCATGCTGTTTCTGAAAATGACTTGTCTGCTTTGTGATAATCATGTTTTCTTAATAAAAACTTGAGTGGCTTACATGACTGAAGTGTAATGTTTCAACTAGTCATATTAATTTAATAAACTTCATTCTGCCAGCTGTCAGAGGCTTCTTATGTTTGTATCTCTTACCAGCCACTTTATCTCTTCCATCTCTTCTTTGACTTCAAGCAGTCTGTCGAATCAGTGTTCCCTTTGTGGAACTGTCTAAACTTTAGTTCTGCTCACAGTTTTTCAGGCCTGAAATAAAATAAATAAATCATACGAGTGGTCACGCACGCCCCCCCTGCAATGACCCCACGCCCCCCCCAGGGGTCTCGGTCCTCCAGTTTGAGAACCACTGTGTTAGAAGAAGAGGTGATGCTTCATAGTAAACATGGCTCTGTCCCAACTTTTTGGAGATGTGTTGCTGCCATAAAGTTCAAAAGAACATTTTTTTTTCATTTAAACTGTTCAGATTCTTAAAACTTTTCAAATTTTTTTGAAAGATTTTGGGGGCGGCTGTGGCTCAGTGGTTAGCGCCGTCCTCCAATGAGAGAGTTGGAGGTTCAATTCCGGCAGGAGTCACATGTTGAGACACTGAACCCCTCATTGCCTCCGATGTGCCCCATTTGTTTATGAATGGAGTTTAAAGCACAGATTAGACTCTACAGAATGATTTATTCAGATCAGCTTGGTAGAGATTCAGTGTATTGCTGTATGGATGGTAAATGAGGGCACAGATTGTGTTGTAAAGCGCTTTGAGTGGCCTGATTGGCTGGACAGGTGCTTTTTAAGTACAGTTTATTTACCATATGTTTCAGAAATGGTGTTGTACAATAAAAAATATCTAACTTGAAATTGTCCAAAGTTATTTATCAGAAGAACACCCATTTGTGATTGTGTTGTGTCAATATGTTGTTTTATTTCTACAGTTAAAATGGCATTTAGTGTTTTTAGTCACAAACATTCTGCAGAAAATTTGATTTTAGAATCTGAAAAAAATCTGAATCTTACTCTTTGGGGACTATTAAATAATTCTTGTTCTAATATTTTTTTCCACCCAGCACACAAAGCTAATCTGCACAGTAAGTGAAAGAGAAAAAGACTCGCTTCATGCAGTCATTAATGACACAAACACAAACAATTAGAACTCACAGCACTGCACAATTTACTTGCTTTATACAAATAATAAAAAGAGGAAGGAGACAAACTGCGTCACATTTGTCAGATAGATGTCGATACACAGAAATTGAGCTTCAGAAAAGCGTAAAGGCAATAATGTTCCCATCGAAAGGTTTTAGCTAACCTGACGGTTTAAAAAAAAAAAACATCAGAAAAGGTGAAAGAAGAAGGCTTCGGTCATCACCTACACACAGTTATAGAAAGATTTCTTGTTAAAACTGGAACAAACACAAAATAAACAACCTAAATCCCATAATCAGGTGGTGCCTACTGCTTGGTGTTGTTTGGCTGCTGTCTTACGGTGCTCCACCTACCCACAAACCATTTAACAGAACACTCAAAAGTCCCAAAAGAACAACAAAATGTTTTTTTATTCTCTCTTTTTTTTGTTTTTTTAGTTTGCACACAATACAACCTGAAGATCTGGCAGGTCGACTGCTTGTCCCATCACCCGTTACATCTCGGGGGCGACACTCATCCTTCTTACCATCATCCCTTTTGTGTCATCTAAAAAAAAAAAAAAAAAGCCCCTTCAACACCCCGCACAACCTCAACAAATCACAACCCATTTATTGGTTACATGTTAACTCTGTGGTTTGAATTTTAGCACCCTTTAAGTGCCAAACTGATAGCTGGGCAAAAGAAAAATTGCCGTGCCCTCCTGCTAGAAGATTTCTATGTATTTCTTGAACGTCCAGGTTCAACGTCCCACCCGGAGCGAGACGGCTGGAGGGCCACGCTGCGTTTACAGGATGACACAGAAGAACTTCTTCTCCCTGAACGGGTTCTCTGATGCTGGCACCGGCGACAACAGAGGGTCCTCTTTGGCATGAGCTTCGCAGTAAGACATTAAGTCCGCCGCCGCTTTAGACACCTGGAATTAGACAGCACATTCAAAATATATTATTATCACATTCCCAGGGAGCACTTCTTACACCACGTGCGTTCACCGGATGCCAGCCAGGATGATTTTAGTTTAAAACCAAGGTATGAAAGGCGACGGATGATGTGTATTCCTTCAAAGGTTTTTAATTATTATTATTTTAAATGTACTTTCATGTTATCTCAATTTTTCCTCACTTGAGTTCCAACTTTAAAAACAGGCCGAAAGAAGACAAAAAAGATATTAAGAGCCTAACATAATAAAAAGCCACTCCGTTCACCTTTATCCTGTCAATGTTGGCCTCCATCTTCAGCTGCTCCACCAGCTTCCTGGCCTGAGCGATGCTGGCCGTGTTATTACTCGCCATGGACGCTCTCAGTCACGTCTCGCCCGCTCAGCCTGCGCGGAGGAGACAGAGATTTAAACCCCGTAGACATTTAGGTTCACCCATGTTCACTACAGGCATGCAAAGAGGGCTGCTGGTAACAGACAAGCCTGTTGATTATCACGTCTGTGAACACACACACACACACTCACACACACGGACACGAGTGTATTATTTATGGTGTCAGTTGCTAGGCAGCCCCTGACAGTGAGGGGGAGGTGGAGAGGGGGGGAGGAGAATGAGGGGGTGGTGCTTTGGCCGGCACTGTCTTTAAAATAGATAAATGGACACGAAGCATTATTGTTTTTCAAAATAAAAGCTTGCATTGTGTGCAGATTCATAGAAGAAACATCAATTTTGACACCAGAGTGACGACGAAGGACAGTTCCACCTGATAACTTGATGTACATTGATGTAAAAAAGCATTTGTAATCTTTTTTTTTTTAAATATTCTTGTAAAACACAACTTTTTTAATATTTGCTTTTAACAATAAACCTAACGTTTGGTGTTTGTGTATGTGATTATTCACAGAGGTAAGGTATGGTTTCTGACAAAATGTTTGATGGCAAACTTTATTAATAATTTCTGAAGGGCAGTTTTTTATTTTTATTTTTTTCTAACACATATCTCACACAGGTCACATTTGTACAATGTCTGTAGTGTAGATGCAACACAGGCACCAAAAACAAAAAAAGCTGCTGTTATACAATTTTTTCAGTTGTTGGAAACTTATTTTTGAGCCTTAGTTTAATTTGTGGGAGAAGAATTTATTTTAAATGTCAGATAATGCATGTTTTACAAACTTAGAAGGTTTCTACGATGAATGAATTACTAAAGTTATTCTTAAAGCAGAACAGAAGCTAAAAGCAGCAACATTGGAACTAAAAGCTAAGATTAGCGAAACATTAGCTAAAAGGATCCATTAAAAAACAACAACAGAGCACGTATTCAGGTGTATATTTCAGAAAGTAATGTGTTTGAAAGAACTAAATAAAATTAATCAGCATTTTTATGGAAAAAATTTAGTATAAAAAAAGTTTAATAGTTCAAAAAGTATAAAAGTTACAAATAATAAAAGTAACAGCCTGCTATTCTTGGTTGAGTCAAATGTTTTAATAAATAACATTAAAATATTGCACATTATGCAGAATTAGTTTGATTGTAAAGAAACATAAGGAAGAAACTATAAACTGGAAAACAATTGCGTGTATGTGCTGCCTTAGTATTCACACAGTATTTTGGACAAAAATTAAGATTTTTTTGCCAGAAATGTCAAATTCAACAATTTTTCTGAAGACCATAGAGCTGTCTTTGAGCAAAGAAAACACAACGATTTAGAAAGTTGACATTTTATTTGGATCTGATTCTGACGGTATGGGTTTTAAACCTTATTAAATGTTTAGAGACATTTTATGGGAGTTTATTTTAACATAAGCAATGAAAATGATTACATTCTGTAATTTGAATTAACCAAACAGATTTATCCAAAAAGCTCTTTTTTTTTTTTAGAATTTATAAAAAACATTTTAATGAGGCCCTGTGGTCTGTATGAAAGCGCCTGTATGCTGCAGGCTTCATCTTTTTGTTCCAGCTGTTCATCACCTGTCCACACAGAGTGAAAGGTCCTCAGATGTTCTCCTCTTCTATTGTCTGGATCAAGTGTTCGAAAACAGCAACTATGGCAAACCATTTGTATATTTATTCAATATCCTGGATATCAAGTGTCCTTTTCACCCACTAGTTTGCAACTACTGCACTAGTTGCACATTTTGTCCCACGACTTCAACATTTTGGTGGACTAGTTCAACAAACACTCTTACTAGTATCCTTTTTTCCAAATTAGTGGCCCTTTTGCCCAACTAGTTGAGAAGGAGTCACACTAGTCAGTCATTTTGCTACACTAGTGGCCAAAAAGTCCCAACTAGTTGGCTTTTTAACATACTAGTGGCCCACTGGACTACACTAGTTGACAACTGTGTTGTAAAAGTTAACTAGTAAGTAAAAAAACACTTATATGTTGACTAGTCAACACAAAAAATGATGTGTACAAGTCAACTAGGGCGTGTCAAATGTGTGCACTCGTCGAGTAGTGCACCTAAAGTGTTGATTAAGTTAGCTAGTAAGCTCCAAAACAATCACTGATGCAACTAAATTTTGTGCTATTAGGTAACAAGTCAACATTTTAGGCACACTAGTTAACTAAATGACCTTTTTAGCTGCACGAGTTAACTAGTAAGGACAAAAATGTGTGAACTAGTTGACTAACTTCTGTTATTTACTAGTTAACTTATATGACACAGCTGTTGACTAGTTTGGTCCAGTGGTCCACTAGTGTTTTAAAAAGACAACTAGTCAGGACTTTTGGGCTACTAGTGCAGCAAAATGGCTGACTAGTATGACTTCTGCTTCAACTAGTTTGGCAAAAGTTCCTCTAGTTTGCAAAATTACAAGTAAAAGTGTTTGTTAAACTAGTCTGGGCAAAGGTGCAACTAGTCCAGTGTAGTTGGGAACTAGTGGGCAAAAATTATGCTTGATGCCAAGGATATGGAATAAATACACAAACAACTTGCCATACATCCTTTCTGGTGTGACTCAGTCGTCCCTGCACAGCTGTCAGTCGTCCGTACGTCCGTCTGTTTGACTCAGAGCTGATCTCAGTGAGGAGCACAGGATGAATATTAATAGGGCACATCTGCTCATCGGACCACGGAGCTGCAGCAGTAATTAAAAGCTCAGCACCAGGACACGGGTCACGGGTCACACACAGTCAAACACAGTGACTGGATTTGTTAATGTTGAGCTGCACAGTCCTGCAAGGAGCCATCAAGCAAAAAGGTAACATTTTGCTTGAGGTCCTATTATGTGTATTTTGCGTGCCCTTCATGTAATCATACTGCTTCGTGTAGAAAACTCTGGTTTCTTCATACAATCTAAACCCATTTATTATCACCCACTGTCAAAGGTGAAGGCGAAACAATAATGTTTTTGACTGTTCCTGTGTGCTCAGTTGTCTGTACCATTAGAAAAAATTCTCATGAACCACTGAATGGATTTTAATGACATTCTCAGAAAATAACCATTAGATGTACAACTACAACTGATTAAAATCTGTAGTCAGTCCAATTCAAGATCACTACCACAACAACAGAACTTAGAAAACACAAAAATCAGCACACTTGACAAGTCACATGATGCTGCCGTAAGCCATCTGCCACTACGTATGGCTGTACAAAATGACCTAACACGTTCCTGGCAGTTCCACAACTAACTGTTTAAAAGATTGTCTCTTTTAAACAAATCTCTGAAAGGAACTGATCTGCCAGACCCAGCTTCCTTCGAAGACCCATAAATCCCATCTCTAGTTCAGTGTAGACCCCGCCATCTTGCCCAATGACCGCTGCAGATATGCACCAACTTTGATGTGGTAGTAGCTGAGAGTCATCCTCGACACGTACCCTGAACACTCACAGATCTTTCAAGATCACAGGAGATCACGCATAAGGTCAGTTATAAGGTTTACCTAAAACAGACAGAGATTTGTTGCTTTTCATCATAAGGTGACCTTAGCTTAAAATTCTGCCATGAAAAGCAGCGGACGACATGCATTTCTTCAAGGAATGCTAGTCTTTTTATTATTTACTGGTTTGGATTGCTAATGATGCTGGTCCTGTAGATCAAATTTTACTTCTGTGGCAAAACCAACAAGTAGAACCATCCATCCATCCATCCATTTTCTTTACCCGCTTCTCCATTCCGGGTCGCGGGGAGCTGGTGCCCATCTCCAGCAGTCACTGTACGAGAGGCAACAAGTAGAACCTTGAACCTGAAATCTTTTCCGGATCTTTGCAGTTGAGCACTTTGAGGACGACTAACATGAAGGGAACAAATGTACCTCAGAGTACAGAAGGAAGTGAGTTAATAAACTAGAAGAAAGTTTGCTTTTTTTCTTTTTTGCTTTGCTGGGAAAAAAAACCCACCCCAGACAGCTTTAAGTAATGATCTACAATATTTACCTAGTTCTCCCTTTTTTTGGGGGGACCAGAAACATTTCCTCCGAGCCAGCTGGAACATGTCTGTAAGACGTCAGTTCAGACTAAAAGACAGTTTGAAGTGGATTTATAAACACAACCTGCTGCAGTCAGGACAGACTTACAGGCTAACATAAACAGTTCCCGCAGCTGAGGGATCCTGGTGGTCCTCACAACGGTCACAACGTCACCTTTTAGGGACATGAGTATTATTTTGATTTATTCAAGCTGTTTGAAATGGGGCAGATTTACATCAAGCAAGGAGCAGAAATCAATCCTTGATGTTTTTATATCAAGGTCATAACACTGTTTCAACACTCAGGGGATACGTCAAAACAGGACATGTTATCTTCAGACTATTGATAGGGTTTCGTGTCACTTTGTAAGGTTTCTTGGATGTCTTTAGAAAAGTAGGTTTTACATTTTTACACACAAACGCTGTGTTATAACAGCAAATTTATGAAGAATGTATTAATTAAATTTTATAAACAGCACAAAAAGTAAGGAAATTTGGGTTTGGTTGATTATTTATTTGTTGTAACAATACCTCTTGGCAATAAATCTAATGCTGTTGGAAAGCCTGTTTATTTCCTCTTAATTGGTGTCTCATTTGTAAGGAAAATGCATTTGTGTGTTGAGCAACAGAGCTGAGTATGTAGACCGCGCCCATGAAAAACTTGCCAAATCTTCCCTGCCAATGCCAAACAGCTTATTCTTCTATTGCCTCTTGTTTTAAGCTTCTAACACCCCAGGTGCTGACCATCAGGTGCCTGATTTGTGCAGGATTCTCAGCACCTGTAAACAGGAACCCTTCTGCTGTCATCTGTTAGTGTCTGCTCCTAGCATGCCACATTTGTCTGATTTGGATAACGCCCGTGAGCTGGTGTTCCGCAAAACCAAGTTGTAGCGGAATTTAAAGTGAGTCCTAGTACTATCTCCAAATTGAAGGCTGAAGGCCAAATAGTAGGGGCCGTCAGAGACAGGTCACAAAGTGAGCATCCGAAGAAAACAACACCACAAAAATACTGTTTTTTCACCATGTCAACACTTAAGACCCATAGGCAGTTTTCTACTTGTAATCAAGGTTTGCAGGACAACATGGCCCAAGGCTCTCTACACAGATAATCCAGAACATGCTGCAGATAGCTAGTCTCCAAATTCATACGGCTGCCAGGAGGGCTGCTGTGACTGCCCTTCAGCATCAGGCCCATTTATGCTGGTGTCAGCAACACGTGAAGAAGCAGAGATGAGTCCAGATTCTGACTACAACGATTGGATTGTAGGGTCAAAGTGTGGAGAAGAAGCAGACAACTCTATGCTGATTACTGCACCAAATGGTAACAGCTTTTGGTGGAGGCAGCTTGATGGTGTGGAGAGGCATCTCCTTCACTTGAAAAACAAGGCTTGTCATCATTGGAGGCGATCTCAATGCAGAGAGATATCAAGATGAGATTCTGCCACCAGTGGCAATCCCATATCTCCACATTCAACTCTCAAATCTAAAGACAGGGTTTATTCAAAATGACCTCCAGAGTTTGGGAGAGGAGAGGAAGGAATGACCGGCCTGCAGTCCTGACCTCCACCCTGTTGAACACCTGTGGGGTCAGCCTGGGCGTGCTGTTCGTTTCAGAGTGACCAACACAACCACATCAACTGACCTGTGACAAATGCTGGCTGAAGAATGAGACGCCATCCCACAGCCGTGTGGGAGCAAGCTGGTGAGCAGCATGAGGAGGAGGTGCCAAGCTTCTGTGGCTGTGTATGGTTCTTCCACATGATACAGACGCCCATGTTTGTCAAATGAATGAATTGTAAATTGTTAATATGTCTTGTTTCTTCACACTTCAATTATCCAACACAATGGATAACACCAAACAAGAGTCAGTAGCAGAATAAAGTGTACAGCGTTAGCAGAGAAGATTTGCCGAGTTCTCCAGAGGTGCAGTCCACATGCTCAACTCTGCTACTCAACACACAAATGCATTTTTTCTTACAAATAAGGCACCATTTAAGGGGGAAATAAACAGAGTTTTAAAGGGTATAAGATTTATTGCCCAGAAGTATTGTTGCAACAAAGACCAAACACATTACTTTTGTGCAAAGTTTAGTTAAACTCTTTATTCGTGAAGACCAACAGACACACTGAGAAAGTCAGCTGGACGGGCGATAAAGCTGAATCTACAGTTTTATTCCTGTTTGCTATCATTGCAGCGTGAGAAAGTGCTGCCCTGGCTTTTCTCTATCAACAGGGAGTGGAGTGACAAGATGCTGACATGTAGCAGACACACACTGTAATGAATGAATTTTTTTTTTTTTTGTAATTATCTTTTTATTGAGAAAGACAAATTCCAATCACATTTGTTAGTTACAACTTCCTCCATTTCAGATCCTCCTTATTGCCTTTCTAATATTTTTACATGTTACACATTTAAACAATAACAGAAATTAACAAAATTGAACAAAAAACAAAAAAGGAAAAAAAAAATAAA